>NW_017672912.1:0-65000 GCF_001879085.1 Nicotiana attenuata
CTAATATCAAGTTCAAGGAAGACAAAGTTTGTAAGGCATGTGCAAGGGGGAAGCAGGTAAGGTCATCCTTCAAACCTAAGAAAATGGTAAGTACGTCCAAGACGTTGGAACTGGTTCATATGGATCTTTGTGGTCCAATGAGAACCATGAGCAGAGGTGGTAAAAGATATGTAATGGTGCTTGTTGATGATTATTCTAGATTTACCTGGGTATTGTTTCTAACTTCTAAAGATGAAGCATTTGAAATGTTCACTGCTTTTATTAGAAAAACCCAGAAACAATTAGGAAATCAACTTGCATCCATTAGGTCTGATCATGGAAC
Source organism: Nicotiana attenuata (assembly GCF_001879085.1). Taxonomy (NCBI): domain Eukaryota; kingdom Viridiplantae; phylum Streptophyta; class Magnoliopsida; order Solanales; family Solanaceae; genus Nicotiana; species Nicotiana attenuata. The sequence continues at coordinate 323 of NW_017672912.1, forward strand.
TGAATTTGAAAATGCAAAGTTTGCTAAATTTTGTGATGAAAATGGAATAGATCATAATTTTTCTGCCCCTAGGACTCCTCAGCAAAATGGGGTAGTTGAAAGGAAGAACAGGACCCTTGAGGATATGGCAAGGACCATGCTACTTTCCAGTAAACTACCTCATAGCTTCTGGGCAGAGGCTATAAACACTGCTTGTTATATAATAAATAGATACATGACTAGACCTCTTGTAGAGAAAACTCCCTATGAGTTACTTAAAGGGAGAAAACCAAACATATCCCATCTTAGGGCTTTTGGGTGTAAGTGTTATGTGCACAATAATGGAAAAGACTCTCTAGGTAAGTTTGATCCCAGAAGTGATGAGGGAGTATTCTTGGGATATTCTTCACATAGCAAAGCATATAAAGTGTTTAATAAAAGAACTCTATGTGTTAAAGAGAGTGTACATGTTGTGTTTGATGAATCTAACACTCTTTCTGAGAGACAGGAACATGAAGATGAAGCCATTGGACTGGTGAGACAATTGACTGAAGCCACAGCACAAGTCAAAGTGGCATCAAAGGAAGGAGTAGGTGATGGAACAGGTCCTTTCACCCAGGGCAACTTGACAGGGGGAACCAATCTGAAGGAACCTGTACCTGAACCTGTTCCTCTGCAGCATAACTATGAAGGAGAATCTAGCAGGAACCAGATGGTGGGGAAATCTTACAAGTACCTGAGTTCTCACCCCATTGAGAACATCATCAATGATCCAACATCTGGGGTCAAGACAAGATCACAACTGAAGAACCTGTGTGCATTTGATGCTTTTCTGTCCCTCATTGAACCTAAAAATGTGAGTGAAGCTCTACAAGATGTAGATTGGGTCAATGCTATGCAAGATGAGCTCAATCAGTTTGAAAGAAGCCAAGTCTGGCACTTAGTTCCAAAACCAAAAGACAGGTCAGTCATTGGGACAAAATGGGTCTTCAGGAACAAACTAGATGAAGATGGAACAGTTACAAGAAATAAGGCAAGGTTGGTGGTTCAAGGCTATAGTCAAGAGGAAGGCATTGATTATGATGAGACTTTTGCTCCAGAGGCTATACTTGAAGTAATTAGACTCCTCATAGCCTTTGCAGCACATATGGAATTCACTCTTCATCAAATGGATGTCAAAAGTGCCTTCCTAAATGGCTATCTCAAAGAAAAAGTGTTTGTGAGACAACCTCCAGGATTCGAAAGTAAAGAATGTCCTGATCATGTATACAAGCTAGATAAAGCTCTCTATGGTCTCAAGCAGGCCCCAAGAGCTTGGTATGAAAGATTGTCAAAATTCCTTCTGGAGCATGGGTACAAAAGAGGTAAAATTGACAGCACTTTGTTCCTAAGGGAAAAAGGTAAAGATCTTCTTGTTGTACAAATATATGTTGATGATATAATATTTGGGGCCACTACAGATAGGTTGAGTAAGGACTTTGCAAAATTAATGAGAAGTTCTGATTTTATGAAAATATCTAGACTAATTCTTACTCAGTCTCATACTCTAATCAGTATACTCCTGTGACGTGTGTTTATATTAATTCATTGATCTCTTACAAAGTCTTTTTCTATTCTGATATATGAGGCATAATCAAGAGGAGTTCTACTAGAAGAACCTGGTTCATCAGTATATGCTCATGAGAAAAGGTCAGGTATGTTTCTATACTTTGCACAATTAGAAAAATAAATATTCCAATTATGAGCAGAAGTCCTATCCTAACCAAACTCCTAAAAATCTAACCGTTGTGCATTGAACCAGTTTCATTCTCTTCGGATTCTAAATAAAACGGGATTATCTCCTTAAAACTAGCGTCGATCAATTACCTCTTAAAGAACGGAGTCCTAATGAGATTAGACCCCTGATTGACCACTACAAAAGACTGCCATTACTGCACCTAATCATACTCTACTTTAAATACACTCCACATATTCCTACTACACTCCATAACCATCATTAAGTGTTAAACCCCTGATCATCCTCCATCTCTCCAAAATTCTTCAAAATTCCCAAAAATCCTCCAGAAATTCTCCGCCATGACTAACTCTCAAGAAAATCCTTTAACTCCCCCACCAGTATCTCCTAATACATCTTCATCTGTACCTCCTAGCGACAACCCTAAACCAAGATTCCGCAGGCAGAAAATGTTGGCTAGAAAGACTGTTGCTACTGGTGTTTTGAGAACAGCTCTCAACGAAAAATTGAAAGCGAGTCAAAGAGGGGGAAGCTCTGAAAAGAATCATCTGACTCAAGTTCTGAGTCTGAAGCTTTTGTCTCTGCAAGCGATGGAGAAGAACGTGGGTCTTCTGAATCAGACAAAAATCAAGAAACTCCTAAAGAGGTAAATACATGCTATGTTTTTTCTGATGTAGTGGAGAAAGTAGATGATAGGTTTGTGTTAGTGGGATCTGTGAGAGATGTAAGTGAGGGAGAATCGAAGAGGAAGGGAAAGAAAAAGAAAGGTGAAATTCTTGCAATTTGTGGAGGAGTTGAGGAGAGTAGCAACAAGCCAGGGGGAAGTGAATCTGGAGAAGCTGCTGAAGGTCTTGTGAACCTGAGTAAACAACAAGATGGACCTAGTTCATCTGTGGAAGAAACCTTGGCTGACATTCTGAAGAAAGTTGGAGAAAGTTATGATCACAAGAAGCGCAAAGCTTCTTCTCAAAAGGCTCCAACTGCATCTAAGCCAACAAAGAAGAGCAAGGTGTCATCTCCTAAGTCTACTGTTCCTTCAGCACCAAAGGTGAAAGCTACCAGAAGCAGGGTAAGGCAAAGCGAGGCTGAATTGCAGAAAGCCTTAGAGGCAAGCAAGAAAAAGAACAAAGAAAAGGGAAAAGCTAAAGTTCTGGAAAGTTCTGTGGCTGCAGAAGAAGAGGAGGAAGAGATAGAACTGGTCCATCAGGAGAGAGGTACAACTGAGGAGGTTCCCACTCCTAAACCTAAGAAATCCAAGACTTCTACCAAGAAGTCTTCAGAATCTATCTCTGCTGAACCCTCCCTGGCAAAAAGAACCAGGTTTGCAGTTAAAGGAAAAGTTCCTGAAGAAGAAGAAGCTTGGAGTGGAGAAGAAGAAGAAGAAGAGGAATCTGAGAAAGAGCAGGACAGGTTTATCCTTTTTGGAAAAAGAAAAATATTGAAAGGAAGAATTCTGAAAGAACTGGAGGAGCCAGGCATGAAAAGATTGGTTGATGCACTGGAAGCACAGGGTTGGAAGGACATGGTTCTTCAACTGGATGGCAGGCTTGCAAGAAAAGAACTGATAGAGTTTATGGCGAATGCCACAGTGGTGAATGGGGTTGTTACAAGCCTGGTGAGAGGAGTAGAGGTGCAGTTTGATGCACCTAAGTTGGGAAGAATTCTAGACATACCCTGTGAGGGATATGATGATTATACTAGGCAAAGGTGGCCTTGTCTAGATTCTCTCCCTTCTGCTCTCCAAATCACCCAGAATTTCTGTGATACCAAGTCTGCTGAAGAAGTGCCTGAGGCTAGGTTTGTGCAAAAGAATGAGATGAAGCCTGAGCACAAGGTGCTATTTGAATTTGTGAACAAGTGTCTGCTGCCCAGACAGGAGAGAAGGCACACAGCAAATTATATGGACCTGGTCCTTCTGGAGTGTCTTGTGACAGGAAAGCAGATTAACTGGCCTAGTTTCATTGTCAAGCTACTGGAAAGAGTGATAAATGGCTCCAAGGCCCATGCCACTCCTTATGGGTTTATACTGACAACTGTCTTGGCCAAGTTAGATGTGCCATTGAAGAAGTGGGAGATGGCCTCCAGCAAAGAGTACTTTGGGATCAAAACTCTGCAGGCTTGTGATTATCTGCTAAGTGTAACCCCAGTTGAACCTGGTTCATCCGTGAAGACTCCTGTGAACAGCAAAGTTAGGGCATTGGTTCTAGAATGAGGAACAAAAGATGCAGAAATTGCTAGGCTCCAGGTTCGCATTGCTGAACTGGAAAGTGAAAGAAATGGCCTCAAAGATGAGCTAGCAAAGGAAAAAGAAAAGAGTGAAGGGATGCTCCAAACAATGCTTAATCTTCTTCAATCCCAACCCTCTAGTTCCTCCAAGCCCTAGAACCAGTTTAGAAACTCCTTCAGTGACCCAGATTCGGGACTTTTCTCTGTTTTTTTGCTCATGGTTGGATGTTTGTTTTTCTTTTTGTGGTCTGTTTTGTAGAAACATCTCCTAATCAATGACAATATGCTTTGTTTTCTGTTGTTCTATGAAACTTCTGATCTTAATAGTTAAATTTCTGTGAAGCTGATTATTGATTAACTAAATCATGTTTTCACTTGCAGTTGCCCCATTGGCCATGAGTAATAATTAACATCCGGGATTCTAATAAATACAACTTTTCGATGATGCCAAAAGGGGGAAGAGATATTGTGCTTTACTTTGTATTCTGAAAAAATGTGATGTTTATAACCTGATTAAACCTGGTCCTTAATGATAAGTTAAATTAAAGTGTGAAAATTAAGCTGAGTTCCACAGGGTCTCTGATCAATAAAAGCACAGAGTTTGTCATCATCAAAAAGGGGGAATTTGTTGGCCCAAGTTCAGATGAAGTTTTGAAGATTGACAAAATAAACTCAGTCATGAACCAGGTCCATCATGTGAGATACAGTGTTGATATGCTTACACATGTGACATACGCGTGAAGAAGATAAGTCTCAAGGATCAGCAACAATATCGTCTGAATTGATCGAAAAGATTGCATATAGGATAAGGAGTTGAAGTATCCTTATAAAAAGAGAATTATATCCGGATCAAGGATATGGATTAGGAGTTAGAGTTGTTCTTGGACTCGAATTGTCAAAGGATCCACAATTCGAGTTCTTATCAAACTCTGATTACTAACTCTATAAATATAACGATTGTTCTCTTTTACAGGTGATTGCACATAAGCAGAAGTTAAGCATATTTGAGAGAAAAAAGGTCAAGTCTGATTTGCAAGCAACATATGCGAGATACAAGTGTGCACGTCTGAAGCTACATGAACTAAGATAGAAGAACCAGTTTCATCATTGTGTTTTTTCTAAGTCTAGTTCAATTGTAGTAGGTTTTCATATTGTACCTTCCAGCTTTCATAGAAGCAATTGTAATAGGTATATTGAGTATTCAAGTTAGAGTTAACTTGAAAGTATCGCAACAGTTGAGGCTGTGTGCTACACTGGGATTAGAGTTAATCCTTAGGTTTACAAAGATTTTTGTAAATGCAGTTTTTGGCTCAGTGATTTTAGTGGAGTTTGGGAAAATCCTACTGAGTAGTAGGTCGTGGTTTTTTCACCTTTTGAGCCAGGTGTTTTCCACGTAAAAATCTCTGTGTACTTTACTTTCAGTATTTATTATTTCGCAAGCTGCTGTAGTTAGAACACTTAGAAGAACCAGGTTCTTCTAACGCGAAAATTAGGTACCACACAAATCACCCCCCTCCTCTTGTGTGGTATTGACGTTTATAACATCACGGTTAATTGCGAATATCACGACCCTCTATCCGTCATGTATAACCATTCATTGTGCTTTCCAAAGTCTTAGAACTCGTCCGGAGTATAGGGTGTGTCATTTTATCAGGTCCGATGGCGAGCACTTCGTTCACTTTTCACGGGCCTCGATACAAAGAGTTCCCAACTTCGATTTCAATCTCGTATTTCGTTTTATTCACTGGAAAATCGAGGTGTGTGTTATACCCGATTTCTCCCGTATACATAGTTAACAAAGAATATGGCAAGCATGGATACTTATATCCAACATTAAACTCAGCCAACACATATACACGTACATAAAAGCACATATAAAAACGCGCGTCACAACATTTATATTGTTCTATTTTTAGAATGATACTTTACGAATTATTTTGGATAACCTTTTTCCGTTTAAATGTTTCTTTCAATAATTCATTGACATTATATAGCAAGCAAAAGTAGAAAAAATACATTAAATATGGATAAAATAACTTAAAATAGAAGATGGAACTTGTGAACTAATTTCAATCAGTAATTTATTGGTGTCTCTTTAAGAATTTCTCATGAAAAATTATTCTGCACCATCAATAGATTGTATAATTTATGTTTTACTATATATACACTTGAATTTATACTGGTAAGGGATGAGAAAGACATATCAACTCAATTATACTTTCTTCAAGCTCGATTGGACTCGATTCAACGCGGCTCGATACAATAACAAGCTCGATGCGGATACGGTAACGACTCGACCGATTATTTTGAGCTTTAGCATTCCATTTGGCTATTTGAGACGTTAAGTAGCTTCATATGTTGTATTATGTCTTTCGAGTGCAGGGCGTTTAGATTCCCGAGATGTTTGGGAGTGGTTTGGAAGAGTAATTTTTAATTTGGAAGCTTTATGTTAGAAGAGTTGACCTAGATTTGACTTTTGGGTAATTGACCTCAGAATTGAGATTTTGTAATTTCAATAGATCGTATGGTAATTTTGGACTTGAACGTATGTTCGGATCCAATTTTGGATGTTCCTAAAAGATTTTGACTCTATTTGTCGAAAGTCGGTAATTTGAAAAATTGGAGAGATTATAGGTTTGACCGAAAGTAGACTTTAATCAAACTCCGATTATGGTTTTGAGACCTTGAATAGGTCCTAATTGTTTTATATTAACTTGTATGCAAATTTATATTAACTTGTATACAAAGTTTGATTGTAATTTGGAATGTCTAAGTGTGATTCAGACACGTTTGCGATATTGGAATGTTTGAAAGTTAAGAGACGAATTTGATATTCGATTTTTTGTTTTGTGGTAATATTTTTTGTTTTGAGCCTTGGGAAAAGTTTGTAGGAGATTTATGATTTTTTGGAATGATAGGACGGGATCGCAGGGATCTAGGGAGTGATTTGATGTGGTTTCAGACCATTTTGGTTGAGTGTGGAGCAGCTAATTGTTGGTGTGCTACAGTGATTCGGAATCGTGGAAAAGTCCCACGATCACAGAGAAGGATTTGGCAGGATGGAATTCATGCATCGTGTCCGCAGACTGGAGGTTATGACCGTGTAGGCTTATGGGCAGGCGATAATCGTGTTCGCGCAGAGAGGTCCACGTTCGCGGAGAGGCAGAGACTGACTGGGAGAGGAAGAGACTCACTCGGAGACGTGTAACTCGCATGTAGTAGGGCTTGTTTGGTGATGGTATCCTATAATCTCTTGTTTTAGTCACTCATTGCACGCGAATTTACTGCACTTTAATTGAGTTTGAGGTTCAATCGCTAGCGTTTTGCACTAATTGTTTGTTTTATGCCTTGTAGGAGGATTCCGAGCTATGTCGATATTACGGAATGAATTTGAGTGATTTTGAGCTTTGAAGTCTAAGTAAAAGCCCAAGGGATTAAGCAGGGATCGCGTTTGGTGGTCGAAAACCATGTCCGGATATCAAAAAGTCATAAAAAATCCGTGCTCTGAGAAAACAATACTAGTTTGGTGCGTTGGGCGTCGTGCCTGTGCAAATTTCCTGTAGCCTATCAGAATCAGCTCTTTGAACTTCCCCGCTAATGCTCTGCATGGCGCGTCGCCCCATGCGGCGCGCATGTGCAATTTTTACAAAGTCGGAATCCTATTTTGCATAGAAAAAGGAGTTTACGTCTAGGCCCGACCGTACTTATTATAAATACATGTAAAAACATTATTTTGAGGACTTTTGACACATCTTTGACCTAAGGAATCTAAGGAGGAGGTGGAGAAGCATAATCGCGAGGATTTCATCATTCAATACTCACTCAAGACAAGAGTTTGGATCGTTTTATATTTTCCTTTGATTCTAACATTGTTATGATGAATTGCTCCATATCTATGGAGTATTTCCCTTTAGAGTTTGACAGATTTGGTGTATTGATACTTGTTTGTGGATAATTAACTCTAGTTTTATGTATTGAATTGTTTTGGATGTTTTAATCATTGCATCTATATTCACGTGTTAATGTAATCTAGAGAGGCATAACTTGTGATACTTTTGCATTCTATTTTGTTGGTTGAATTTATTAATTCATCTTAGTAATCGGAAGAGTCTAGTTGAATTATTGATTAAACCTAGTTAAGAGGATAATCGAGAGGGGTTCTGCTAAAGACCAATCCACTACGAATTCATGCATATCTTCACGTGCTTAAAATTGGTTCATCTTGTGAGGTTGAGACTTAATCGAGAGAGGAGTTTCTACTAAACAATTGAATTAATAACCAAGTGAATTCGAGAGACACACTTGAACATTAGAAGTGAATTATCTAGAGTTATATCCCAAACGTTTGTCCTGCACCTATCCTATCAACCCTATCTTCTCCCCATTGATATCTTCCTTTGCCTATTACTTGCGTTGTTAGTCATTAGTCAATAGATTAGACTCTTAGTTAAATATAGTTTATATCACGTAGTTGTCAATTGTTGATCATCTTGGATAGCAATCTAGCTACAAATTACGATAATATTGTTTAACTCCAATCCCCATGGGTACAATATTTTACTTTACTATATTCGGCTAGCGAGCATATTTAAGTGTGCGTTTCAAGCTCATCGAATTTTGGCGCTGTTGCCGGGGATTGGCAATCAATAGTGTTTGAAAAAGTTTGTAGTGCTAATTCAATAATTTTTCTTTTTATTTTGTTTTTCTATTTTTACGTTTGGTGCTCTTTGACTATGCGCAGGTTACATGTTAGATTGGTGCATGATGTATATGGCAAAATCGGAGGGTCCAATTTCTTATCATTTAGATACTTCGGAAGATCACCTCGAAGGCTCGAGGACGCGGAACCGGTTCGAAGGCTCGAGGCCGTGACCGAAATTTTCTCCTCGAGGGTCGATGATACTCGACCCCATGATAGCATTGATCATGATAAGTTATAGAAATGGGAGGTTCCCAAGACACGCAGCTAGGGCTGACACGGCCTGGCAGGCTACTCTGAACCCAAATCAGGGCGTCAGTCAGCCGTCCCATCCCCATACCTATGTAGCTAGTATATTTTTTGTACTATACGGGGATTTCCCTCCTATATAAAGGGGATTCCTGCCATTATGTAAAAGTCTGTTGCTCCAATTACTCCACATGACATATAGAAGAACATACTCTTTTCTCTCTAACATACTATCTCGATATTTTTGTCCTTGTTTATTATCTTCATACTTGTTCTTCATTATTACTTATCATTGGCCATCAAGAGCCTTCACTATTTGTTTTATAACTATTAGACCTTCCCCGATTACCCTTAATAGATCGAGCCCGAGCCCAGGAATCGACCTCGAGGCCCCGTATCGGTCAGTCCGAGGCCCCGATTGGCTAATTCATCGGTTTGATTATAATTGTATTTCAGCTCGTATTTCGTCTCTAAACTTCATACATATAGCATCATCTGCTTAAACACCTAGCATAAAAATAGATCACGTATTTTTAGAATCCCATCGACAAATTTAATTGTTATTACCATTTTTCCAGTAAACAGTTTGGCGCCCACCGTGGGGCTAAAAATAATAGTGATTATTTTCTTGCTGGTTTCATCACATAACGCAAGTTATCTTTCACACTTTTTCTTGTCCAAGATCTTCGGTTTCAGGTTGAAATGTCTGATTCAGTGAACAACAATATTGAGAACCACGGAGAGAATGGTGTGGCTGTTCCAGGTGTTGGTGAGCCGCCACAAAATCTCGAGAACGCGCCAGGACCGATTCCGGCGGTCGAAATCTCATGCGACGCTCGACACATCGAGATAAGCTCCCATACTAACAGGAGCATACACCAAGGCGACTAACAGGAAGCCCAAATAAACCCAGCTCGGGAAGAATGGGAAGTTAGCCTTCATGTTATTTTTGAAATGTTGCAGGCACAACAGCTGGCTATTGCTCAGTTGCAAAGTGACCAGAAGACTCCTAGCACGGTAGCACCAGGGACAGCTCCCCCGGCCGAACAGGTACCGGAGAGGTCAAGCAATAATGGGTCGATAGCCGATCCCGCCATTATAAAAATGCTCGAGGACCTCACCAAAAGGATGGAATCGGGCGAGTAAATGATAGCAGCAAATGATAAGAAGGTCGAGACCTACAACTCTAGGGTCGACCAAATCCCGGGCGCACACCCGGTCCTGAAAGGTGTGGACTCGAAGAAGTTCGTGCAAAGGCCGTTCCCAGAGGAAACGGCTCCGAAACCCATTCCAAAGAAGTTCAGAATGCCTGAACTCCCAAAATACAACGGGACCTCAGATCCCAATGAGCACGTTACCGCCTACACGTGCGCAGTGAAGGGCAACGACATAAAAGACGACGAGATCGCGTCCGTCTTACTAAAGAAGTTCGGGGAGACACTCTCGAAGGGGGCCATGATGTGGTATCACAACCTAGCTCCCAACTCCGTAAACTCATTTGCCATGCTGGAAAACTCCTTCATAAAGGCACAAGCCGGTGCCATCAAAGTAGCAACGAGGAAATCTGACTTGTTCAAGATCAAGCAAAGGGAGAACGAGATGTTGCGAGAATTTGTATCTCCCTTCAAAACGGAACGGATGGAACTACCTCCGGTCTCCGACGACTTGGCAGTGCAAGCCTTAACTCAAGGCCTGAATGAGCGGAGCTCAGTGGCCTCAAGGTAGCTGAAAGAGAATCTGATCGAGTATCCCGTTGTGACCTGGTCGGACGTCCACAATCGATACTTGTCAAAGATCAGGGTCGAGGATGATCAACTAGGAGCCCCCTCGGGCTCAGTGTACCCAAGAAGGTTCTTAGCAAAGGAGTCGAAGCCAAAAAAGAAAGGTATCATCCATACACCGAAGACAAGAGAAACGCCCCGAGGCACAACCCAACTCGCAACAATCGGTTGGTCAACCGAGGACAGAATCCTCGGGGACTCATTAACAGAACCGGATTCGATGGAAACACGGGGCCAACAGGGGCACCGCGCTTATCAGAATACAGCTTCAACGTCGATGTGTCCAATATCGTGCTCGCCATCAGCAAAATCAGAGTCACCAAATGGCCCAGGCCTGTACAGTCGGATCCTTCACAAAGGAACTATAAAATAGTATGCGAGTTCCATAACACGCACGGACACAGGACGGAAGATTGCCACTAGCTCCGAGAGGAAGTAGCCAGGCTACTCAATAAAGGTCACCTCCGAGAATTCTTAAGCGACCCGGCCAAAAATCAGTTCCAAGAAAGAGAGGCGGCCAAAAAGAACGAAGCTAACGTGCCACAACATCTAATCCACATGATCTTGGGAGGCGTCGACGACCCCCAAGAGCCCGTGATGAGAAAGAAAAAAATATCCATCACTAGAGAAAAGCGAACTCGGGGGTACATACCCGAGGATGCCCTCACATTCAGCGAAGAGGACTCCGAGACCTTGTCTCAACCTCATAATGACGCACTGGTAATCTCTATCTTTGTGAATACATTTCAAATAAAACGTGTACTCGTGGATCCAGGTAGCTCGGCCAACATTACCAGGTCGAGAGTAATAGAGCAGCGGACTGCTAGACCAAATCATGCCCGCCACTCGAGTCCTCAACGGATTCCACATGGCGAGTGAAACAACAAAAGGAGAAATCACCCTCCCAGTCAGCATGGCCGGCACGACCCAAAATGTCAAGTTTCATGTCATCGAAGGAGACATGAGTACAACGCCTTGTTCGGACGGCCGTGGATACACTGCATGAGAGCAGTGCCGTCTACCCTCCACCAAAAGACGGGATTAAAACCGTCTACGGGGAACAGCACACGGCAAGAGAAATGTTCGCGGTGCACGATGTGGCACCGACACCAATATCTCCACTCTCGAAAGAACCAAAGAGCAAGCAAACTACATCATCGGCTAAGCCCGATTAAACATAGCAAAGGACCGTACTTCGTCCTCATTACCAGACCTCGGAACATTGCCGGCGCATCCCACGCTAAGGTATAACCATCTCCCTTTTCATTTTATATTTCATAACTAACCCTCATGCAGGCACCCGATCTAAACAACCAGATCTCTTCCCAACCCAAAGGCCTTAGGTTTCGAAAGCATGCGTTGTACTCTTTTCCTTCGACCGGGTTTCATCCCAAGAAGGGTTTTACCGTCAAGGTGTTTAACGAGGCAACATCTATATGCTACCTAAGGAAGATCCAAACAAATGTTCGAGGCTTCTTTTGCAATGAACCTCGAACACTGGAGGGCATCCCCCCGGAGGATCATCCCCTAAAAAAGCCAAAAAATGCCAAATGGGGCCTCAATAGGAAAATGATGTACCGGGCCAAACGGTCGAATGAGTCGTGCCTGTATAGTCGGGCCCCCGATGGCGGAGACACATGCACTTGTATCAAGTAATCAAAGAATACCTTTATCGAAGCATCCCATACTCTAAAGGAAACTCTGCATTTTCGCAAGAACAATTCCTCCACCAAAACGTCCCGAGCACTCGGGGACTGGCGTCGACAATTCAGCACCTGAGCGACCTCCGGGTTAGGACTCCAGACTCATAAGCCCTCAATGAGGCAACATGAAAATCATGAAACATCTCCAAGGCCGAAAGTGCCCCAAATACTAGGGGACTGGCGTCAAAATCTCAAAAACGCACGACCTCATGGTCGGGATCTCCAAATTTGTAAGCCCTCAATGGGCAATACAAAATCTACAAGTGACGGCTTCCGAGCCGAAGTACCCTCGATGACTCGGGGACTGTCGCCAATCGCCATTCATTAAAAAACCCGAGGCCATAAGACCCCGGGTGGGCAGACTCGGTCTCATAAGACCTAAATAAGGCAACTACAATATCTGTAAGACCTCAAGCAAGGCATGAATCATACTTGTACCAAGTATCAACAAAACTGTAAGACCTCAAAGGGATGAAAATTTTGTAAGACCTTACTACAGGCATAAACTCGATACCGAAGTTTAGGTCATATATCGAACTTATAAGATCCCTAAAAAGGCATACCCTCGATATAGACACCTAAACTACTACACTCGGGGACCAAAAATGGCTCCGACCAAACGGAAATGACTACGGTCATACGGCTGTACCAGCCAAACTAACGCGGCTCGGGGAAGCCCGACCGTCGCTACAAAATCATAGGCCATTACATCGAATCTACTTAAAAAAGAACCAGTTAAACAGGCTACCCTCGACATAGGCAAAAAGAGCTTCGACCATGTCAGCTCCAAAATCACAGGCTTCGAGCTACTCAGCCTCCGAGCCAAACCTCCCGAGGTGCTCGAACATCGCCGCAAATGACTTGAAATCGAGGTTCTTCTCGAACCAACGACGGGTCAGGCAAAATCATTTCAGAAGTCCCTAACGAGAGGAAAATAAAGCCAATAAAAGGTGGCTTCGACCCAAAGAGTAAGAGCCATTTTCGCCAGCTTACATTAAAAGGTCGATTCGACCTAAAGCGTAAGAGCCATTTTTGCCAGCTTGCATTAAAAGGTCGCTTCGACCCAAAGCGTAAGAGCCACTGTCGCCAGCTCACAAAAACATGAAAACTTAAGGGTCGAATGAGCTCGAGTCATAACCCGATTCGGAGATAGAACCCAAAATAGTTAACTACATACGCCTCAGGGCAAAGCGTAAGAGCCATTGTCGCCAGCAGAATGAGCCTCAGGGACACATACATAAAAGATCGCTTCGATCAAAGGCGTAAGGACCATTGTCGCCAGCCCATGCAAACATAAAGCTTGAGGGCCAAACGAGCTCGAGTCGAAACCCGACTCGGAGACTAAACCCAAAACAGTTGAGCAAAAGCATAAGAGCTCAAACGCCAGCTTATACTAAAGGTCATATAGACCGAGCACGTAAGGGCCCCCGGGTCAGCCTAATGAGCCCCAGGGCCATATCACGAATCTAAGGATTCTCACCGACTCTGAGACCAGTTCGCCTGGCTAAATGCGAGATAGAAAGGGGTACAGAAGAAGTAAAGCCACATTGTTTTCTTTTATACACATACGCGAAAGAGCATATTCTCCATCTACAAACATGCTCTGGAAATGCTACGTACAAAATGGCAAAATCTACGTCCTACCCCTGGAAGCTACGGCCTACCTGCCTCATCTTCACTCTCCTTGGCATTGGACAGGAGTAACCGAGCATCACGCTCGTCCGCCCTCGCTCGCGCCAACTCTTCCGAGAGGACAAAACCCCTAGCACGGATGTCATCGAGAATCTTTCTTCGAGACTTGCAACAAGCATAGTTTTGTATCCTCTCCTCGCGATCGAGGATCCTCCTCAACTCGGCTTGAGCGTTGGTAACGTCCTTCAAATAAATCACCATCTCCTGATCAGCCTTAGTTTGGCTCAGTGCTGCTCCTGTTCGGGCATCAACGATCTCAGCCCTGACCTTCGAAAGCTCGGATTCGAGCTTCGTGATCATATCCGCTTGAACTAAATTATTATCACGAGCTAAGAGGAGTTGAACCTCGAAGGCAGGAACTTTAGCCAAGGAATTCTTCTCCTCTAAAGCCTGAGCCTGCGCCCGAGCTCTTAGCTCGTCACAGTCATTCTTGACTCGCTCAGCTTCGTTCCGAAGACGCTCCAGGGCCTCCGTCTTTTTCGGCAACTGGGATAAATGAAGTGTTAGCCTCATAAGCTAAAAGGCAAAACGCATACGCACCCGAGATGGAGGATTACCTGCTCCATCAAGTAGCTCTTGTAATTCGAGCTCCGACGCATCTCATACCGCAAGGGTACCAGCTCGACTTCCTTTTCCTCGCAAAGGAGACTAAGGGATCTACCCTCATCCAGAGCTTTCCGAAGCCTAACTCCATGACAGGGCAACTCAGACCTAAGCCTGTCAAAGGCCTGCAGAAGAAAACTCGATATGGAAAGAAAGACGTGGGATTCAAAAGGCATGTGTAGAAACTCACCGCGAATTGAAGCCGATGAACTTCCTCAAAAGCCGAGGGCAAATCTGTTAATCTAGTCCCCCTGCCCTGGAAGAAGCAACTCCGGTCGAGGCAGGATCGCTCAGAGAAAGAGTCGTTCTAGAACCAGGAACTTCGGGCGCGGCAGGCTCGATGTTGTTTCCGTCTCGAAGTTTCGGCCACGTTTCGCTTACTCTGAGCGCCATCGCCCTGCGAATGCATATCCCGCTTATTTCTGCCATTCTTTAGCCCGGGAGCTACGGGAGCTGGCAACCCCTCCCCCTCTCCGGAGGAGCACGGCCTCGCCTCAGGAGACTCTCCAATACCTATGGCAGTAAGACTAATATGCAGAAAGGGAAAATGCCTCTCCAAATGAACAAAGGATAGGGAAAAGTAGTGCAAACACACACCGTGATGTTTTGCTTTCCATCTGCCCAGGGACACAGCTCGCCACCTACGATCGTCACAAGTTGAGTGGGTCGCCAAAATCCGGACCCAATCAGGCAGATCAGGAGCTTCGTCTGGCGCCCATGAAACCTCTACAGAAAAGGAAAAAACACGGTTACAAAACTAGCCTTCGCCATAAACAAATCTGAGAAGGCACGGGATGTACCCCTTACGTGCATAGTTCCATTCCTCGGGGAATGGTATAAGTTCCACGGGGATAACGTCAACCGTCCGAACCCGAACGAACCGACTCATCCACCCCGATCTCCATCTTCTTCATCGTCAACAACGAAGGGCGTAATCGACCGACACCGCAAGGTTAGCAGACCTCGGTGGTGAAAGGGCCGATACAGCCTGATGAGATGATTGAGCATAAATTCAAGCCCTGCCTTCTCCGCAAAGAACCTCATCATTAACACTACTCGCCAAAACGACGGATGTATCTACACCAAGGTAACCAACTCAAAATCAATAATTTTCATGGGGGAAATTGGGTGTTTGGGGTAGAACCTAGGTTTTTTAAAAATTGGGGATTTGGAACTTGATTTGAGGTCCGATTTCAAAACAAATTATATATTTGGATTCGCGGGGGGAATGGGGTAATCGGGTTTTGGTTCGAACCTCGGGTTTTGACCATGTGGGCCCGGGGGCGATTTTTGACTTTGGGTTAAACTTTAGGAAACTCATTTTCATGCATTAGAATTGATTCATTTAGCGTTTATTGATGTAATTAAGTAACTTGTGGCTAGATACGAGCGGATTGGTGGTGGAATCAAGGGGTAAAGCGATAATTGAGACGTGAATTGTGTTCGTGGCATCGAGGTAAGTGTTTAGTCTAACCTTAGCTTTAGGTATTAGGAGTTTGAGTCCTATTTTGCTATGTGATAATAGTTGAGTACGACGTATAGGCATGGTGACGAGTATCTATACGTTGGTGTCAAGCATGCCCGTGAGTCTTATATTGTGGTTATCATGACCTCGTTGTATTATTCATGCTTTGGCGATGATTTTCTATTTGTTGTGAAAAAGTTTTGTGGTAAGGGATTATGACCCTTGAACATTGTAGGAGCGTTGGCTTGANATGGAGGGCTCAAAGCCAAAACGGGAGGATAACTATCTAAAATGGGGAGACCCCTAAAGGAGCGGAAGCGGCCCTATATATATATATATATATATGAAAAAACGGCATCGTCACCAATCCCGAGGTGGTACCCGACCTCGAGGACCTCCATCAAAAAGAAGTTAGGCTTTAAGAAGCCAACGACATCATCTCCAATCCCGAGGAGGTATCCGACCTCGAGGATCTCCATCAAAAAGAAGTTAGGCTTTAAGAAGCCAATGGCATAATCTCTAATCCCGAGGTGGTACCCGACCTCGAGGATCTCTATCAAAAAGAAGTTAGGATTTAAGAAGCCAACAGCATCATCCCCGGTCCCGAGATGGTACCCTATCTCGAAGGCTCCTCTCAAGAAGAAAAATAAGTGCTTCGAGCTCCGCCCATAAGGGTTCGACCTCAGGATATCGCCTAAGTCTGGTGACCCCTCCTCCGGGACCTATCTACAACGCCTTAAAGGTTATCTATATCAAATTCAAAGCAAGTTTCCAGGTACCCAAAGCTAACCCTCACTCAGAGACCGCTCTCGAAGATTTCATGGCTTGAGGTATTATTTTCATATGATCCAAGATAAAGTTCCCGACGGCCCGAGTCTATCGGACCAATTTAAGCTTGGTCCGAGGAACAACAAAGGGTTCTGAGAGATGCCGTTTTAACCGACCGAAGGCCAGAAAGAATACTCGCACCCGAGTTAGATATCGACGATAGTCAACAGAGGCATACATTTAGAGTCTCCATAAATGTAAAAGAATATGGAAAGCATCAGATACGAAAGCCGTGAAAATATCTTTATATTCAGAAAGTTTTTGTTACAACACAAAGGGTCCTTACATAAGATTACAAAAGCCCACAAGGGGTCCTTACACATAAACAAAGAAGCAAAGGGGTACACACCCATAGTAAAAGCCTAAAAACCCAGTCTACTCTTGAAGGTTCATCTCCGGTAGCAGCATCCCCGAGCGCCGCCTCCTCGAACATGCATCCTCGAAGGTGATACCTTCGACCGCCACCTTCTCTAGGTTCCCAGCTCGATCCATGGAATATTATCTCCGAGGGAGAAGATGAAGAAGAGGAAAGGGGAAGGATGCAGAAGAGGTAGAAAAAAGAGACAAAGACCGCCGAAGCCAAAGGTTGAAGATTCGGCGGGCACCAGCCTCAGCGGCCGGTTGTGCCATTTTATCCCTTGGGAAAAAACCCAAGGAATGAAGTGCCACACAGGGCCAAGGTAGGAGAGTGAACAACGGTGTATAGTCCGAATACTATCCCGAGCAGCGGTGTAGAGTCCAAACTTCCTTCTAGGTCAGAAGAAGTTGGCCGACCCTGTATCATCACCTCGAGCCAATAACAACAACAGTAACAGGCGTAACAATAGCAACAATAGCGACAAGACGGTATGATCTCGCTCGACAAGGGGAATCTCAGGCAAAAGGCGACCATACAGCTGATGAAAATGCTGCCATACAACCATAAAGTCGTGAACCCCAAACATGGTGGTTAGCAATGGAGGAAGATAATGAGAAGAAAGGAATGAATGAATGGAGGAAGGCACTTGGATAAAGAGAGAGTGCCGGAACGCCCCCATTTATAGGGGGTGATAACACGACCATCAATGCCTTTGAAAGACGAATCGGCAGGCGCAATCAATGCGTTCTTGAAAAATGAATCGACGACGGTACTGTCACATTGAAGAATGGGAATTGACAATGCATTGAATGACATCGAAAAGACAAGTTTATGGGGATGCCCCGGTTATCGTGAAGGTTGGCGTCATAAGCATTATGTCGTCCCTATGATATCGTCACAGGATGTTCGAAGAATCGGATGTCAAGGCCGTTTCTCATCGTTCCTCTCTAAGAAACGCGGGGACTATCTGTATATGGAAAAATCGGAGGGTCCAATTTCTTATCATTTAGATACTTCGGAAGATAACCTCGAAGGCTCGATGCCGCAGAACCGGTTCGAAGGCTCGAGGCCGTGGCCGAAATTTTCTCCTGGAGGGTCGATGATACTCGACCCCATGATAGCATTGATCATGATAAGTTATAAAAATGGGAGGTTCCCAAGACACGCAGCTAGGGATGAAACGGCCTGGCAGGTTACTCTGAACCCAAATCATGATAGTCAGTCGTCCCTAAAAGTAAAAGAGAGGGGGTGAATTGTAGCCTTTTTAAATTTCTAGTCGACAACTCCTCAGACCTAGTCGACTTATGCGGAGACAGCCTCCACAGAACTGTTAGTCCTTTCCATTTAAACAAGTGTTAATCATAATAAGCAGTAAAGGAACAGAATATAGTATAGAAGCGATAAAGTAAATGACACCAGGAATTTTATACTGGTTCGGAACCAATGTGGTATCCTAATCCAATCTCCTTGGGTTGCAAGGATGTTAACTCTTGAGGTCTTTGAACTTTGTGGTGAGTATACCATGTGTGATTTTCAACGTTCACCACCAACGTTTACAGGGTTGGTTTTTACTCGCTCACCAACGACGACACTTTGGTTTTCACTCGCTCACCAAAGAAAGGAACAATGACACAACCTCTCCGGACACACTGCCTCTCCAATTTTTCTATCTCTCTTCTCTCTTTTGTGTACACAGTAAATCTACTAAAGTGAATTACAATGCTTGTTAAGAGTAGAATGAAGAACATGTAGTTAGATAGACAGTTTGTATAGAAGGTTGTGTGTCTTCTTCTTTCCTAGGCTCTCGTTTTTATAGTCTTCAATGGCTTCTGACGTTGGGCTTGATCTTGCTGATCCCTTGATTTATTCAATCAGAATATTTTCTCCTTTGATTGAGTAGATACCAACGTAACTTCCTGATGAATTGTCTTGTTGATAGCCTCAAATATATTTCCAATTTGCTGATATTCTGGACTCCATGCCTTAAGCTCATTTGATTTCTTTCCTTGTGAAGTAGTCAATATTATTGTGTATCCATAAAATGAGATCTTCCCATTTGAAGTGTTGTCAATAAATGCACCAGTATATATTGAATCTTTCTTCCTTGAAAGAGCTTGGTGATTCTCTGCCTTTGATCTTCGAGATATAATTTCTTACTATAATATTCTAGTATGAATACTCCATATGTAGAGATCTTGTCCAAAACTTTAGGAAGCACTCTTCCATAATTCACAAGGTTCTTTTAGTAGGTCTTGAAAAATAATCTCTTTCCATAAGATAGATTTTACTATACCCATAATAAATTTTCTTTCCATAGAAAATATATTCTTCTCCCATTATATTGAAAATATTCCTTTCTTGATCTTGGAAGATAATATCTTTCCATAATATAAATTGTACTACATTCATAATTTATTTTCTTTCCATAGAAAATATATTCTTCCTTGGTCTTGTAGTATCTTTTCCATGTAGTATCTTCCTTCCATAAAATAATAGATCTTCTCCATGATTTTAGAAACTTTCCTTTTAAGAGCTTTCCATCCATAAGTTCCATAGATTTTTCATCTGATATTGTAGTAAGCCATTCAATATTTGAAATTTCACTTTCAAATATTATTCTTTCTATATTAAATCTCTGAAAATAATCTTCCTTGATGAATTCTTCACATGATATTCTCTTTCCCATATTTGTTTGGATCTTTACCAGCAATTTCTTTCCTGTACAAGAATAAGATTACCACAATTAAATGCTCTTTGATTAATAGTTATTTTGGTTTGTTATCATCAAAATTAATACGTGAAACCTTGAAGCTAACAGTCCCATCCCCATACCTATGTAACTAGTATATTTTTTATATTATACGGGGATTCCCTCCTATATAAAGGGGATCCCTACCATTATGTAAATGTCTGTTGCTCCAATTACCCCACATGAAATATAGAAGAACATACTCTTTTCTCTCTAACATACTATCTCGATATTGTTGTCCTTGTTTATTATCTTCATACTTGTTCTTCATTCATTGCTTATCATTGGCCATAAAGAGCCTTCACTATTTTGTTTTATAACTGTTAGCCCTTCCCCGATTACCCTTAATAGCTCGAGCCCGGGCCTAGGAATCGACCTCGAGGTCCCGTATCGATCAGTCCGAGGGCCCAATTGGCTAATTCATCGGTTTGATTATAACTCTATTTCAGCTCGTATTTCGTCTCTAAACTTCATACATATAGCATCATCCGCTTAAACAACTAGCATAAAAATAGATCACGTATTTTTAGAGTCCCATCGACAAATTTAATTGTTGTTACCATTTTCTCGGTAAACACATGACTCGATCTTCCGGGAACGATGTGCAACCATACAAACCAGAAATCGAGAAAAAACTACGACAGTTGAGGAAGGAAAGAAATCTCTCCGAGAAAATAGGGAAGGTTGGGCAATTCTCAAACAAAGAAAAGATGGCGGGAGATGATTGTAGATTTGGCTACGAGAGAGGCAGCCCAACTCAGAGAAAAAGCTGCTCGGGATGCTGAGGAAGCAACTATTAGAGATGTAGAAATTGGATATGAAGCAGAGAGGGTGGAGATGGGCTCAGAATCAGCCCTTGGATCTAGACCAGTTCGAAAACTTGGCTCCCAGGCAAGGGAGACCACTTGGCGATTATGCTAGACCGGTCTACAACCAAGGCTTATCCAGTGTGAGACCTCCACCAGTTGGAACCAATAATTTTGAATTGAAGCAAGGCTTGCTCCAAACCCTCCAAAATAGTTGTGTCTTCAGAGGAAAGATGAACGAAGATCAAAAAAATTATCCAATGGACTTCGAGGAGATCATGAACACCTTTCAATATAATGGTGTTTCACAAGATGCAGTTTACTTCACGGCATTCCCCTGCACTCTGAAAGATGGTGCGAAGCAATGGCTTCGAAGCTTGACCCAGGGATCAATTAGAACACGGGAGGAGATGACCAGAAAGTTTCTTGGTAAATATTTCTCCTCAGCTAAGACGGGCAAGTTTAGAAGAGAAATCCATAACTTCTGCCAGAACGAGACAGAAATTGTGTTTGAAGCATGGATAGGTTTAAGGAGATAGTGCGAAAGTGTCAACACAGTGTAGTTGAACTCTAGATGCAACTCCAGGACGTTTGGGATGGGTTGAGCAATACAGCTGGAGGTCCGTTGATGAAAAAGACTCCAAAGGAGATAGTTACTATTCTAGATGAGTTATCTGAAGATGCAAATCGGTGGCCCTCTTAGATTACTGAAAGAAGAAGATCAACTGGTGTTAACAAATTTTATACTAACACATCTGTGCAGGTACAACTTGATGCCATGGCAAAAGTACTAAGGAAGCTGACCTTAGCTTCTATACATAATGAGCCTCATGCAGCATGTGATATATGTGGAAGGAGATACCCTACTCATGAGTGTCAAGCTACCATGGAGGAAGTGAATGCTGTGGATAATTATAACATCAATGCAATAGGTCAAAAGCACCCCAGTTTTTTATGGAGTTCACATGGGGGTATTGCAAATGCTTGGCAACAAAACAACCCCAGATTTTATGGACAAGGAGCTCCAGGCTTCAAAAATAAGTTGATGCACCAATTTCAGCCTCAACGGCAAAATCAGCCTGGTTTAGAAGATCTAATGAAAGCTTTCATTGTAAACACAGATGAGAGGCTAGACGCTCACGTGGCAGCAATTCAAAATGTAGAGAAGCAAGTGGGACAAATAGCAACAATCTTATCTGAGAGAATCCCAAGTACTCTGCCTGCTGATACTGAGAGAAATCCCAAAGAAATGGTAAATGTTGTGACCTTGAGAAGCGGGCAAGTCTTTAAAGAACCCACTCCAATCCAAAAAGAGGTGCTATCTGAAAAAGAAAGTAGGGAGCAGTTGAAAATTGAAGATGATGAGAAGACTGAGAAAAAGAAAAGCAAGAAGGAAGCTGACAAAAAGAAGAAAGAGGAAACTTCAAGAAGGGAGGAATCTGATGATGTGAGCAAGCACATGCTTGCTCTACCTTTTCCCCAAAAGCTCTATAGAGAAAAGCTTGACAAGCAGTTTGAGAAATATCTTGACATGCTGAGACAAGTTAATGTAAACCTGCCATTCACTGATGTTGTCTCACAAATGCCAGCTTATGCAAAGTTCATGAAGGAGATCCTTACAAAGAAGAGAAAGATAGAAGAGACCAAGGCGGTCAAGCTCACAGAGCATTGTAGTGCAATCTTGCAAAACAAACTCCCACAAAAGTGTGGAGACCCAGGGAGTTTTACTATACCTTGCTCTTTAGGCACTCTTAATTTTGACAAGTCTTTATGTGATTCTGGTGCCTCAATTAACTTAATGCCATTGTCCATTTATAGGAAACTGGAGAAGGAGATTGGAGAGATAAGGTCGGTGCCAATATCTTTGCAACTGGCTGACCAAACAACTGTAACACCCGAGGGGATAGTAGAAGATGTTTTGCTGCGGGTGGATAAGTTCGTATTTCCTCTAGATTTCATAGTGGTGAATATGGAGGAGAACAAGGAGTCCTCCCTCTTCATAGGAAGACCATTTTAAGTAACGGGTAGAGCTATATTAGATATACATGATAGAAAACTCATGCCTAGTGTGGGTGAGGAGATGGTGACCTTTGAGACGAATGTAGCAACTTGAGTTAAAAAGGAGAGGCCAGCTGCAAGTGTTGAGTGGAAGGTGAATGGTGTGAACGAAAAGGCTCCGGTGATTGAAAAAGATAAGAGTGGGGTGTACCCCAAGAAGGCTGAGATGAAGTTGTCTGCATGGATGTGTGCACTAGTTCGGGCACGTGGAATGAGTCCTGACTTTTATCCAAACCCCGACTAGATATTCATGAAAGTTTCCTCTACCTTATGCTTTTTAATTGTATATCATCGGGACATGCCACAACTTAATGTGTGGGGTAGGGGATATTTGTATGTTGTATGCATATTAGTCATAGTTAGCTTGATTGTTTTTGCATTTGTTAGTTTGAGTAGTAGAAAAAAATTGGAAAAAAACATTAGAATTTTAAAATTTTTGATTTTTTCCGACGATGGATATCATTCGACGGGTTTCTTGAGGGACTAAAGTCGAAAGGAAAAGAAAAAAAAAGATTTTCTTTTGTAGGTAGTGTAATAATTCCTCCTTAGTTTTTATTTGTGCCGCGGTTCTTTTCCAAGGGTTTTGTATGAACCGGGTGTAGTTAGTTTTTATTTTGTAGGAGTAGAAGTAGTAAAACTTGTGCTATGATTTAAATTGAAGTAATATCTCTTAACTTGTTTAATAGTGAGTGCTTTAGTTGTGACACTTAAGCTCAATTTTTGACTCTTGCATAAGTACATTAATCTATATGATCTTGAATTTGTTTAACTGCTTTGACTAGATTGTCGTGATGAGTCCAATCTTGAGTGAGTCATGTGCCATTTGTATATGAGTTTGTGTTATTTTGTGCATTGCATTTGATGTATAGAACTTGCCCTGTGTGTTTGCAAAGCGAAATAGTAGTTTTATTCAGTCTTGGAAGTGATATAGGCGCTTCTTTGTTGAGCCAATGATATGTGTTTACCCACCTAATTGTTATGTATCTTAGTAACCCCTTTTGAGCCTGTAATCTTGTTTCTTTAGCAACCACATTACAAGACTTAACCATGTGTTTGAATTGACCATCTATTTGAACCTTGTACCTCTCTTGAGCACTTTAATATGATATGAACTTTGTAAAAGATGAAGTGTGAGGTGGTTGGTTTGGCTTTTGAGTGGAACTAATGAAATAAGAAGAAAGGTGCACTGCTTTGAAAATATAAGAGCCACTTGAATTGAAAAAGAAAAAAAGAAAAAAATATAATTGTATTGCTGTGAAAAATATTCATTGATAAGTGGTGACTCTTGATGTAATTGTGCTTAAATAATATTGGAGTTGATATATATTGATGTGAAGGTGGAGTATGGTTTGACATAAGTGTGGGTTTTGAATGTTAAAATGTATGTATTAAAGTGCTTAGGGAGGTGTAGTCACTCTTATATCTAAATGTATCCTACCCGTCCCGCAGCCTACATTACAACCAGTTAATGTCCTACTTGATCCTTAACTCAATGAACTCGATTAGTAGAGTAGTACACAACGGCAAGCCTATGGTTTATCTTTTGTGGCATAAAAATGATGTTTTTGACACTGAGTGAATTCTTTATATCTTGAGTTCCTAATTGTTCTTCAATTTGATTGTGTGTTGGAACTACTCTCGTTTGTTGTGTGAGGGCACTTGATTCATGAAGGAAAGGTAATGTCGTTGACCTCTATGTTAGAGTCAGTGAGTGAGTTGTGAATAATGCATGGTACATTTGAGTCAAATCTTGTGGTGAAGATGTTATACTATTGTGCTTAGTCTATTTTAAATATTTTTTGTGTAATGAGTTAGGAGAGTTGTTAAATAAGGTCGAGTCTTTATGAAGTGAGGTATGATTAATCGAGGACAAGCAATGGTTTATGTGTGGGGTGTTGATGGTAGGATATAATCTCGTGTTTTAGTCGCTTATTGCACGCTAATTTATTGCACTTTAATTGAGTTTGAGCTTTAATCGCTAGTGTTTTGCACTAATTGTGTGTTTTATGCCTTGTAGGAGGATTCCGAGCTATGTAGATATTACGAAATAA
Organism: Nicotiana attenuata; assembly: GCF_001879085.1. Classification (NCBI taxonomy): domain Eukaryota; kingdom Viridiplantae; phylum Streptophyta; class Magnoliopsida; order Solanales; family Solanaceae; genus Nicotiana; species Nicotiana attenuata. The sequence continues at coordinate 25,305 of NW_017672912.1, forward strand.
AATTGAGTGTTTTGGAGCTTTTAAGTCCGAGCAAAGGCCCAAGGGATTAAGCCAGGATCGCGTTCGGGGGTCGAAAACCATGTCCAGATATCAAAAAGTTAAGAAAAATCTGTACTCTGAGAATAAAACACTAGTGTGGTGCGTGGGACGGTGCGTGGGGCACTGCGCTTATGCAAATTTCATGCAGCCTATCATAACTAACTCTCTGAACTTCCTCACTTATGCCCCGCATGGCGCGTCGCCCCATGCCGCGCGCCTGTGCAATTTTTACAGAGCCGAAATTTTATTTCACATAGGAAAAGGTGTTTTCGTCTGAGCCCGACCCTACTTAGTATAAATACATGGAAAAACATTATTCTGAGAACTTTTGACACATCTTAGACCTAAGGAAGCTAAGCAGAAGGTGGAGAAGCAAAAGCGCAAGGATTTCATCATTCAATCCTCACTCAAGGCAAGAGTTTGGATCGCTTTATGTTTTCCTTTGATTCTAACATTGTTATGATGAATTTCTCCATATCTGTGGAGTATTTCCCTTTAGGGTTTGATGGATTTAGTTTATTGATACTTGTTTGTGGATAATTAACTCTAGTTTTATGTATTGAATAGTTTCGGATGTTTTAATCGTTGCATCTATATTCACTTGTTAATGTAATCGAGAGAGGCATAACTTGTGATATTTTTGCATTCTATTTTGTTGGTTGAATTCATTAATTCATATTAGTAATCGCAAGAGGCTAGTTGAATTGTTGATTAAACCTAGTTAGGAGTATAATCGAGAGAGGTTCTCCTAAAGACTAATCCAGTACGAATTCGTGCATATCTTCACGTGTTTAAAATTTGTTCATCTTGTGAGGTTGAGACTTAATCGAGAGAGGAGTTTCTACTAAACAATTGAATTAATAACCAAGTGAATTCTAGAGGCTCACTTGAACAGTAGAAGTGAATCAAGAGTTATATCCGAAACATTTGTCATGCACGTATCCTATCAACCCTATTTTCTCCCCATTGATATCTTCCTTTTCCTATTACTTGCGTTGTTTTTCATTAGTCAATAGTTTAGACTGTTAGTTAAATTTAGTTTAAATCACGTAATTCTCAATTGTTCATCATCTTGGATAGCAATCTAGCTAGAATTATGATAATACTATTTAACTCCAGTCCCTGTGGATACAATATTTTACTTTACTATATTCGATAGCAAGCATATTTAAATGTGTGTTTCCAGCTCGTCATATGGCAGGAATTTTGTGCTTCGTGAGCGTAGAGCATTGGATCACGATCGTGAATGGTATACATGGACAGACTATTTAAATTGAGATTTTAGGATTTTTGCTCATCCTCTCATATTATGAACCTTATACTTGGAGATGAGCGATTTTGAAAGATGATTTTCACACAAGGTAAGACGGTAAGTAATTTCTGGTTATCTATGTGATATTTGGCTTAAAGCGTGTAGATTTATATGCATGTTGCCTCACATTTTATTGTATTTTATGGAATTTGGATATGTAATGTAATGATTTATTCTAATTCGTCAAAATTCTATATGTAGGAGTCACAAGGAGGCAATATGGGACGAAGGTACACGAGTTGAAACAAAAAGGAACAAAAGAAGAAAATGGCAAAGTGCAGCGCATCACGCTGCCTGGGGCGCAACTTCCAAGTGCAAAAAGTTTCCAGCGCCAGGGCTAGTGCGATGCACTACCTTGGGCGCTGGGTATCGGGTTTTACTCCTATTTCGTTCAGGACAAGGTTTTCACGGCCCTACACACACCCCAACTCGTATAATAAAAATTCTAAACCAATTTTAGAGGGGGAGATGCCACTTTGAGAGGTAAACACAAGCACGGAACACTCGAGAACAAGGATTCTCAGCTTTTCTTCATCTTTCTTAGTATTTTCAACTATTCAACACTTATGAATTTTTCTAACTTTATTATTAGTGGCTAAGAACCTCACTATTCTGGGGTTATGAGTCATTATTGACAATAGTAGTTTGATGGTTGATTTTTACTTTGTTTATCATATTAATTTTCTTATTCAATCTTGCATTTAATTGTTCTATTGAATAGTTAACAATAGTGTACCATGTACGAATTTATAGCTAAACTCAAAAGTGGGAACTCTTGATTGCATATACGATTGAATAGAGTATGTTCTTAAATCCGGGCATCGAAAAATTGATTCGCGATTCGGATAGACATATTCTAGTTGTCTTGGTTATTTTCATAGGAAATTGTAATGACCTGATTGATCGTTTTGAGCAATTGCGTCCGACTAAGCAGTTTGAGGTCACGAGTAGCTTCACACAATGTATTATGACTTGCGTGCATCATTGGCTCGGGTTTTTGAGAGGCTCGAAAGGATTTTAGGGAGTGACTCTTATTTGAGAAGCTCGAAGCTGAAATAATTGAACAAGGTTTGACTTTTGAGTATTTGACCTCAGATTAGAGTTTTGATGGTTCCAATAGGCTCGGATAGTGATTTTGGACTTAGGTGTGCGTCAAGATTTGGATTTGGAGGTCCATAGGGTAATTTGAAGCGTTTCGGCTAAAATTGGAAAGTTGAAGTTTTGGAATTTGGATTTGGAGCGTGCGTCAAGATTTGGATATGGAGGTCCTAGCGTATCGATGATCGCGTAGTCTTTTCTCTGAGCGGATGATGATTTCTTTTTCGCGATGGTGTTCGAATTTACGCGATCGTGATGCTTGTTACCTGGGTAGAATATAAAAGTACTCCATTCCAAGGGTTAGCCATTTTTTTCATTTTTGGAGTTATAGAGCTCGATTTTGAGCGATTCTTCATGGGATTTTCAAGCAAAACATGGGTTAAGTGTTATTCACCTGAAAATTATTATAATCCATGATTCTATCTTTACTTTTATCTTATAATTAGTGTTTTGAGTTGAGGAAAATGGGGATTTTTGAAAAAAAAACATTTCAAAATGTAAAATGATGATTTGAGGGACGAATTGGTATCGGAATTTGATGATTTTGGTATGATTGAACTCGTATCGGAATGAGTTCGAGTTTTGTAAAAATTTGTCGGGTTCCGAGGTGCGGGTTCCGAGTTATTTTGGATTGAGGTTGTATTGAGACTCTTGCTTGTGCGTCTGGAGACCTCAAGGTACACCTGCTGGACATTCACAGGCTCCGAAGTCACCTTCTATTGTAATTATTTCCATTGTTTCCTATTAATTCCAAAAAAGGATGTATTCATTATGTATAATTACTCTTAGAAAGGCTTATGACTTGTACTACCGGTTTTGGCATATTGTATCATGTTGAGACTATTGGTTTATTTAGAAATTTTCTAGTTCATATTCAATAGCTGTTTAGTAGAATCTGTTGTCATTTCAATATGTGTTAGGCTTAGCTAGATTTACAGACTAGGTGCCATCAGGGCTCCTTCGGAGAGATTTTGGGTCGTGATAAGCTCGTATCAGAGCTTTAGGATCATATGTGCTACGAGCCATAAGCAAGTCTAGTAGAGTCTTGCGGATCGGTAAGAAGACTTTTGTACTTAACTCTGAGAGGCTATGAAAACTATTAGAAAATTTCACTTCTTTTATTCCTTATCGTGCGACATTGATTTAGCTCGAAGTATATGTCTTATGTTCCTTTGCATCCACACGTGTATCATATTGCACACTCGATATCGGCTAGGCACCAATAGTTCATGATGCTATTGATGGGCTACGAGGGAGCCAAGGATGCTCAAACAATGTCTCAACATGTGGTCTAGACTGAGGATGCGGAGGTATGGAGCGACTATTCAATTGTTCACATGGGGGTGCAGCGGGTTCTGCATGGGGTTGATAAGTACAAGCTTGGGAAGGTTTAATTGGTTGACTGGTCTTCGCGATCGTGGTGGGGTCACATGGTGGATGTTAATTTAAGGATAGTTTGTGGTATTAGAGACTATGTGGCCCGTAGGGGATTTCTACCCAGTGGAAGGTGCATATTATCATTCAGGACACTGGAGAAAGTGAGTTTGACTGTCGCAAGTATGGACAAGTGCTTAGTAAATGACTTGGAGTATCTTATGATTGGTGTTGTATGAGCTGTGAAGGTTCGTTTTGCGGATAATCAGATGTTGTTCTCAATGGCTTCGCGCCAAGTGGGGGAGTCCACTATTGGCGTTCAGATTGCAAAGTTAGGTGTTACATCAGTTTTTGCATGGGATGTGTATATATGTGGTATTGAAAGGTTCCCCGAAATTTGTCTAAGATTAAGATCTAAGATCTTGCATGGGATGATGTTGGGGCTTATGGTGTTTCTGTGTCAATAATGGATCTACATTTCAGTATCAAAGGGGGTTGGAGAAAAAACTTCTGATTCACAAAGGGTCTATTCTTCGTGGGCATCTTGGTTGCAGCATTATGGGGTGCTTCATAGGAAATACGATGGTTTTGAGCTTCTTGGCTACGTGGTCCGTATGCATTGGGCTTTAGTTGGAATCGTTGTGTATCTATAGGATGAAGTCTTACCCCAGAGGAAAATCGAGGAGTATCTGAAGAAATAGGTCATCTCGGTGGTGTTCGGTTAGCATAGCAATGGAAGTAATTGGTCTTTTTTGAATGGAAATTCTCTACCGGCGTTTGTGGTAGTATTCTTGGGTCGGACGGTTTGTGTGACTCGATCGAGTTGGGGAGATGTGGTCATGATGGCTTAGTTGCGTGCGGGAGGGTCTCAGAGAGTTCTCAATGGTTTCGGCCACGGCTTGAGTCGGTTGTCTGCTACAGGCATAAGGAATATGTTTTACATTACGGTCTTCTCCTGGACGGATATCAGAAGTTAATAGAATGCTGGAATTATTGGATATCATATGTGAAGAGCGTGCATTTAGGAAGGAACCTTGTGTTTTGGTTTGAAGGTGCTCGGCTAGTGGCATGGTGATTACTAGGTTTTGAGGCTTCTGAGGTTGAGGTTTTGTTACGCGGCACGAAAATTCTATATGAGTGTTTCTATAAGAGGATGGGGTGTAAGTGATGTATTAACCATTTGAGTAACGTAGTTGAGATTGGGTATGGAAATTCTGTTATTCATGAGGTTTTGGGGCTGGATGTCCTTAAATGCAGACTATTTCTTGTTTGCGGATTGTGAAGAAATGTTGAGAATGCGATAACTGATGGCATAAATTGCCGATATGTTCCTATGGACTTTTGGAAGGATATTTACCTGTTTGGGAATGATCAGGATTTGGTTTGGGGGCTATTTGAAAGCCAAATGGGAATGTGTATTTTATATCAGATCAGGTTTACGTACTCTTATGAGACTGTTATCACGGTTATGTTACTCGGCAGAAGGGATATTATTTGTGCTCCTGGCCTATGTTATGTACCTCTCTCTTATGAGATGATGGGATGTGAGGTTGTATATTATTCTCCACGCATGTTGTAATTCCGTTCAAGCCATATGGCGATGTGGGCAAGATGGCCCTCATGATGTTTATTTGCTCATTGCACTTTAGTTGTGCTAGTTTTCCTCCATGTTTATTTCTATTCATTTCCCACAATTATACTTGTGCACTCTATTGTGCTTGATATCAACATGCATGTGATTAATGAACCCATCACTTTGGCTCGATGAGAATCCCTATGTGGATGGATATATTTGGTACCGGACTGTATGCCGTAGCGGATGTTATGTGGGATACCCTTTCATTGTGTTTATTTTGTTGCACTTCCCCTCTATGGGATAAATTGATGAAATTTTAATTTGTTAGTATATCAGTTGCACTTGTTAGATAATACTCGTACCTTGCTTTCCTTCTATTTTGCTGCAAGCCTGGGTTATTGCCTGTTTGGTGTACAGATCGTGTTATGTGAGAATCTGTGTGGTTCCGTGATGAGTTGTTCGTTGGGCTACTGGTATTGGCTGAGATGAGGTTATTAGACCTGGGATTCACACTATCCTATTGGGGTGAGTAGTGTTTGGAAGGATGATACTATTTCCGCTCAGATTTGGGCAATGGCTCTTGAAGGACGAGATAGCTTCTTGGCTTGTTGATATCATGAGTGGTTATGAGTTTCTGCATGTTTCTTGTATCTTGAAAAGCGTTGTGGAGGTCCAGAACAAGGTTTTATTAAATGTGAAGGGTATTGCCGACATCTAGATTGTTATTGGGCAACTATGGTGATCAGAAGATATTACTACAGGTATTTGAGTTGTTTGAAACATCATGTGTTTGTGCCATGGGTTGGAATTGTGGCTCGATTCATCTTATTCTTGTTTGTACAGTGTGATGATGCAATATTCAGGTCCTATGATGAGTTTCATATGTTGAGGGTTGGGTTCTGTCCTAAGGGTATGGACTAAGGATGACGTGAGATCTTTAGTTAAGTTGCGTTTCTAGGCCTACATTGGTTTGGGTGATGGGGAATCACCCCCGGGTGTATGTATGGTGAGCTCACGTAGTGTTTGATAGCTTTGGAACGACTCCCGGCACGTTCGAGGACGAACGCATGTATAAGTGGGGGAGGATGTAACGACCCGACTGGTCGTTTTGAGCAATTGCGTCTGGTTCAGCAGTTTAAGGTCACGAGTAGCTTCACACAGTGTATTATGACTGGCGTGCATCATCGGCTCGGGTCTTTGAGAGGTTCCGAAACGATTTTAGGGAGTGACTCTCATTTAACAAGCTCGAAGCTGAAAGAATTGAACAAGGTTTGACTTTTTAGTATTTGACCTTGGATTGGAGTTTCGATGGTTCCAATAGGACTTATGGTAATTTTGGACATAAGCGTGCTTGTGGATTTGGATTTGGAGGTCCGTAGGGTAATTTGAAGCGTTATGGCAAAAATTAGAAAGTTGATGTTTTGGAAGATTGAGAGATTTGACCGACAGTTGACATTGGTGATATCGGTGTCGGAATGCAATTCCAAGAGTTGGATTATCTTCGTTATATAATTTGGTACTTGCATGCAAAATTTGACGTCATTCCAGATTGATTTGGTATGTTTCGGCATTAGTTTTGGAAGTTGGAAGATTTGAAAGTTCGTATGTTCGATTCGTGGGGGGATTCGTAGTTTCGACGTTGTTTGATGTGATTTGAGACCTCGAGCGAGTCTGTGTTATGTTATGGAACTTGTTGGCCTATTTCGACGGGGTCCCGGAGGCCTCGGGCGTGTTTTGAATTTGCTACGGGCCATTTCTTCACGTTTTAGAGTTGATTCTGTCATCTGGTTTCCTTCATCGCGTTCGCGTCAGTGCCTCCGTGTTCACATATTGTAATTTGGAGGCAGGCAATATGGTTATTCGCGTTCGCGAAGTGAAGCCCCCAATCGCGAAGCTTGGAAAACTTTGCCTCCGCGTTCGCATTCTCCCTTCCGCGACCGCATAGTGCTTTTCCTAGGGGCAGTGATAATTCACCTTACGGGATCCCATTCCTTTATCCACGATCGTGTAGTCTTATCTCTGGGCAGCTCATGATTTCTTCTTCGTGATCGCATTCAAATTTCCACGATCCCGATGCTTGTTACCTCGGCAGACTATAATAGTTCTCTATTCCGATGGTTAGCCATTTTAATCATTTTTTGAGTTATAGAGATCGGTTTTGAGCGATTCTTCATTGGATTTTCAAGCAAGAGATTGGGGTAAGTGTTCCTCACCCGAAACTTATTATATTCCATGATTCTATCTTTATTTTTATCTTATAATTAGTGTTTTGAGTTGATGAAAATTGGGATTTTTGAAAAAACCTTTCAAATTCTAAAATGATTATTTGAGGGATGAATTGGTATCGAAATTAGATAATTTTGGTATGGTTGAACTCGTATCGGAATGAATGTTCAGGTTTTGTGAAAAAATTTCGAGTTCCGAAGTCCGGGCCCGGGGGATAACTTTTTGGTTGACTCTTTAGTTTCTGTTAAAGATTGAAGCTTTATTCTCCGAAATTATTTCCTATGAGTTTTATTTATGATTTGAAGTGGTTTTGGTTAGATTTGAGCCGTCCGGAGTTTGTTTCACTCGAGCAGGTAATTTTAGAGTATCAGTCTAGCTTCTTTGAGGTAAGTGTCTTGTCTAACTTTGTGTGTGGGAAACTACCCCTTAGGAATTGAGTTAATTGTGCCCTTATATGCCTTAGTTGAAGTTATTGCCTTCCTTATTGTCTTGTTACTTCTTTTTTGTTGAATTTCTTCTATGACTCTGTGCTTAACTGCTACATGTCTTAATTGTTGTGATGACATACTTATTTATCGTGTGCCTTACCTGTTCTGACATTTTAAGAATGTTTGTTGTATTCATTCGATTTTTATGTGGTTCCTTTGTTGCCATGTACTCATACCCTTGATTTTAGATATTCTTGTAAATTGACTTATTGAATTGTTGCTGTTGATTTAAATTATTGTACGATGGGATCGGGCTGCACGCTGCAATAAGTAAAATAAAAGTTAATTATGATACTGATATTATATGGTGGGATCGGGTTGCACGCCGCAACATATTTTTTTTATTATTATGATATTGATACGGTGGGATAAGGTTGCACGTTGCAACAGGTGAAATAAGGGTGAATTGATATGGTGAAATAAAGGTGAATTATAATACTGTCTCTAATTTTATAGTGGGATCGGGTTGCCCGCAACATATATTTATTTGTTACTATTGATATTCACATGGTAGAATGAGGGTGAATAGTATTGTACGGTGGGACCGGGTTGCGCGCCGCAACAAATTATGTATTTTGTATTTTTTGTGATATTGTATTGGCTTTGCTTCTTTCGTACGAGACTCTAAGAATTTGTATTTGTTGTCATTAACTGATCTCGGTGGATTGAGTTCTTGCCATCGATTTATATGCCTTGCCGTCATTTCTTGAATTCTTTTCCTAATACTTTTATTTTGGTGAATTTACTTTCAAGATGAATTTAGTGCACTGAGTCATTACCTCATATCGTGCTAAGTTGTTAGTAATAGTTGTCATATTTTACTTTAGTTGATTTCTCAAATTAATCTTCTTGCCCTGTGTGATATTTTTACTTTACTTAAAAAGGAATAGTTATTATGTTTCAATTTAATAAATTCTATATTAAATTCAGAAGCTTATCCGATGTTGTATTTTAATTGAAATTGGTATTTTCTTCACCCAAATGATTTCTAGAATAAACTCATTTTTCTCATTTATTTCCTACTTGGCTAAGAAACTGTAATTTTACTTAACGATATATAAATAAAATCTCTTGAACATCCAAATTAGCATTACTCACGGATATTGTGTATCGGGTAGCACGTGGATTTTGCCGTGCCAAGTGAGATGGAAAATGTGGGCACAAGGTGCCATGTGTGTTATAGGATTTGAAGATGTGATTTGTGATATGAGATTACGAGAAGTAGGATTGTTGAAATTGTGTATTAGAAATGACTTGATTGGTTGAGTTAACATCGTTTTCCATACTTGAGAACATTTATACTACACCCGTACCCCGACTATGTTGCCGCTTAATTCTTTGTTATTTCTCGTTGTCGTTCGTGTCCCCCTTATCTTTACTACTTGTTGTAATCTGAATTCTTGCTACTATTGGTGTTACATTGATATTGCTTCCTTGTTAGCTTTATGTCATATCTTGCACAGATTTATATGTCCGGTAGGTGTCTTTACTTGGCCCCATCACTACTCGATCGAGGTTAGGCTTGATACTTACTGGGTAGCATTGTTGTATACTAACCACAAACGCTAGAATCAAGTTCGTTATGAGACTTATGCTTGTGCGGCTGGAGACTTCAAGGTACACCTTCTAGACGTTCGTAGGCTCCGACCTCACCTTCTATTGTAATTATTTCCATTCTTTTCTACTAATCCAGAACAGGAATGCTTTCATTATGTATAATTACTCCTAGAAAGGCTTATGACTTGTACTACCGGTTTTGGGATATTGTATCATGTTGGGACTATTGGTTTATTTAGAAATTTTCTGGTTCATGTTCAATGGCTGTTTAGTAGAACTTGTTATCATTTCAGTATGTGTTAGACTTACCTTGTTTTGGAGACTAGGTTCCATCACGACTCCTTCGGAGGGATTTTGGGTCGTGACAGAAATATACATGCAGTCTTGTTATTTATAATTCTATAGACATATATTCCTAGGTTGGCTTGAATAGGAGAGTGAAGCGTAGGAAAAACTTCATGAGCATAATAAATCCTGCTAATCAACAAATTAGATAAATCAATCAAATGAACACAATAGGAGAGACATTATTCCCATAACCCGGGAATATTCCCATCTCATTGAATTTTTGCTAAGTGTGTATTTACTCTACTTGCGATCTTATTTTCTTATCTGTTTAGTAGTTTCGTAGTAAATTAGTTAACAAAAATCACCATCATTCTCTTCACAACCACTTGAGCAATAAATTTATAAATGGTTTAGACTGGACAATAGTTGATCACAAATACTTGAAGGAACGATACTCTCTCATCACTTTATTATTTATCGACAGTATATATTTGTGTGTGTTTTTAGACCCAATAAGTTTTGGGCGTCATTGCCTGGGATTTAGATATTAGCTACTTGTCTGAAATAAGCTTTCATTTGTTTTTGTTCAAGATTTAGTTTGTTTTGCTGTCAGACTATACAGTTGTTCACATTGAATGCTAAGAAGACGTAACAGTTTGATCAATCTTCCGCCTTTTGATCCTAAACCCGCAAGACTCTTCCACCGGTTAAGGAGGAAGGCGAAAACAAGAGCAAGAATTGCATAGTTGGGCATCATAGTCCAATCAAAACTAATCGAGATGGTGGAAAATGAAGAGCGACCACTGACGAAGGTCGCAAGGCCTAATCTTGATAATATGACTTAGGCTATTGTGAAGCCTGACATCACGGGTCACTTTGAACTCAAACAGTACATGGTGTAGCTAACTTAGTCCACAGGCAGCATGTGGTTCTCTCTCATGAAGATCCGCAGAGGCACATTCAGAACTTTCTGGAAATTATGGATACTTATAATTATCCAAACATTTCCAAGGACTATGTTAGACTAACATTGTTTCCCTTTTCACTGCCAGGGTAAGCCAAAGGATTGCTACAGAAGGAGCCCGCAAACTCGGTCCACACTTGGGATGATCTAGCACGAAATTTGTTAATTAATTTTTTCCCATAAAAGAAAACTAAGTCGCTGAGAAGCCATATTCTTGGGTTCCAACAACGAGATGGTGAGACTCTTTGTCAAGCTTGGAAAAGATACAAGAAACTACTCAGAGACTGCCCACATCATTGTCATACTGATTAGGTGTTGGGACATACTTTTGTGGATGGGATGGGCAAGACCTCAAAATTAAATCTTGATTAAGCTTGTGGAGAAAGTTGCATGCAAAAGCCATACAGTGAAATTCAAACTCTGCTGAAGAATTTCATTGCAAACGATCATAAATAGCAAGGCGTGGGTGAATGAAGAAGGACGATAAAATAGAAAGCATCAGGTACACTCGAACTAGATGAGGTGTCGGCCATGCGAGCAAAAATTTCTATACTAACGAATCAAGTGGCTAAGATAGCAATGGGTCAAGGGCATTAGATGCAGCAGGTTTAGAGGATGGCCATATGTTGTGAAATTTGTGGAGATGGTCATGTGAGTGATCATGTCCAGTGAATCCCAAATTTATTTCTTATGTGGGCCAACAAGGTAGAGGTCCGATGATCCAGAATACAAAATATGGAAACACCTATTATCCCAATTGGAGGAATCACCCGAATTCTCATGGGGAGGAAACCAGGCCACTCAAAATCAATACAGGCCTCAAGGGAACTACAATCAGCCTTAAAAGCCTCCCAACCAGGTAGAAGAAAGCATCAATGATATGTTAAAAAAGCTATTAATTGACAACGAGCAGCTTCGAATAGTGTATACGGCTAAAATCGAAGAGTCCAATTTTATGATCATTATGACGCTCCATATCCCGTTTTAAGAAAGCTCGAGGAACTGCTCGAGGTTCGACCCCGAGGTTTCCCTATGTTCGACCTCGGGGCAATGCAAATCGGTGGCTATGATGGACAAGTAGGAAATTCCCAAAACACATGGTTAGAGCTGACCAGGTCTACAAGAATAGTACATGTCCGTACCGTGACATTAAATGGCTGTAGCTACCGCATATCTTTGTAACAAATGGTTGTACCAGCCGCATATCTTTGTAATAAATGCACCTGTACTATGTTGGGATTCCCCCTCCTATATAAAGGGGACCCTTGTCTTTCTTGCATACATGATATTCAATACAAGAACAAGAACATTCTCTGCTCTCTAACTTAAACATTCTCCATTGTCTTTCCTTTGATTTTATTGCTTACATTTATTGTGTTCTATTGATTGTTCTTCATTTATTACTCATCATTGATCATAAAAAGCCATCATCAAGGCCCTCAGAACTGATAAGTTCTTCATCGGTTTCCCCAGTCTGATACATTAGCTTGACCCCGAGGCCCAACGTAGGCCAGCTCGAGGCCCAGATTCACAGCCATTCAGGTTTGCATAACATTTTGTCTTCAAGCTCTTATCTCATTTTCTTAACTCGCACTTAGCATCTATCATCATACAACTAGCATTAAAATAAATCACGTATTTTTAGAACCACAAAATCAAATATAATTATAATTACCATTTTCAGGATAAACAGTTTGGCGCCCACCGTGGGGCTAAAAATAATAGTGATTGTTTTCGTGCTGGTTTATTAACAACACAAGTTATTCTTCACACTTTTTTTTGCCCATGAATCTTTGATTTCAGGTCAAAATGTCTAACTCAGTGAATGCACATGAAAACAACGGTCCTGAGGACCATGGAGAGAATGGTGTAGTTGTTCCAGGCGCCGGTGGACCACCATGAAACCTTGAGGATGCACCAGAACCAATCCCCGTGGATGTGGTCTCACGCAACGCCCAGCACGTCGATATAAGCTCTCACACTAACAGGAGTATACGCCAAGAAAACCAAAAAGAATCTCAGAGAACCCCAGCTCGGGAGGAACGAGAGGTTAGCCTTCATGTCATTTTTGGAATGTTGCAGGCACAACAGCTGGCGATTGCTCAACTGCAAAGCCACCAAAAAACCCAAGCACAACAGCACCGAAAATGGCTCCTCAAGCCGAACAGGTACCGGAAAGATCGAGCAACAACGGGTCAGCAGCGGACCCCGCTATTATGAAGATGCTCGAGGACCTCACAAAGAGGATTGAATCGGGCGAAAAGAAGATAGAAGCTAACGACAAAAAGGTGGAGACCTACAATTCAAGGGTCGATCAGATCCCGGGCGCACCCCCGATTCTGAAGGGTGTAGATTCAAAGAAATTCGTACAGAGGCCATTCCCATCGAGTGCAGCTCTGAAGCCCATCCCGAAGAAATTCAGAATGCCCGATCTCCCGAAGTACAAGGGAACCTCGAACCCCAACGAGCACATCACTGCTTACACTTGTGCTGTAAATGGAAATGACCCGAGGGAAGACGAAATTGAATCCGTCCTGCTAAAAAAATTCGGAGAAACACTTTCGAAAGGGGCCATGATGTGGTATCACAACCTATCCCCGAATTCCATAGACTCATTTGCCATGCTGGCAGACTCTTTTATAAAGGCACATGCCGGTGCCATCAAGTTTGCTGCAAGGAAATCCGACGTCTTCAAAATCAAAGAGAGAGCAAACAAGATGCTACGGGAGTTTGTATCTCTCTTTCAAACGGAGCGAATGGAATGACTGCCAGTCTCCGATGACTGGGCAGTGCAGGCCTTCACCCAAGGTTTGAATGAAGGAAGCTCGATAGCTTCGAAGCAGCTAAAGTAGAACTTGGTTGAATATCCCGCCGTGACATGGGCGGATGTCCACAACCGGTATCAATCAAAGATTAGGGTCGAGGACGACCAACTAGGATCCCCCTCGGGCTAAGTATATCCTAGCACGCTCCTAGCAAAGGAAGCAAGGCCATGCAAGGAAAGGTACCAACCGTACACTGAAGATCGAAGAAACGCCCCAAGGCGTAACATACCCCAAAACGACGAAAGGGCAGAACCAGGTCAGAATCCTCGGGGACTCGTGAGTAGAGCCTGATTCGATAAACATAAGGAACCGACGGAGGCACCCCGATTGTCTGAGTACAACTTCAACATTGATGTTTCGGACATCGCATCAGCCATAGGTAGAATCAAAGACACCAGGTGGCCAAAACCTGTACTATCAGATCCGACACAAAGGAACCTTAACCTGGTGTGCGAGCTTCATGGCACACACGGTCATAGGACCGAAGATTACAGACAGCTCCGAGAAGAAGTAGCCCGACTAATCGGCAAAGGGCACCTCCGAGAGTTCCTCAGCGACCGAGCCAAAAATCAATTTCGGGAAAGAGAGGCAAACAGTAAAAATGAAATAGAAGAGCCGCAACATGTCATCCACATGATCGTTGGAGGAATCGACATCCCGCAGGAACCTATTGTCAAACGATCAAAAATATCCATCACTAGGGAAAAACAGACTCGAGGTTACATACCCAAGGACGGCCTCACATTCAGCGAAGAGGACATCGAGGCCCTATCTCAGCCTCATAACGACGCATTGGTAATTTCTTTTCTTGTGAATACATTTCAAATTAAACGTGTGCTTGTGGATCCAGGTAGCTTGGCCAACATTATCAGGTCGAGGGTGGTGGAGCAGCTCGGACTGCTCGACCAGATCGTGCCCGCCTCTCGAGTCCTCAACGGATTCAACATGGCGAGCGAGACGATGAAAGGGGAGATCACAACAAGAATGGGAAGGCTTCGCTTTTGTGTGGTTAGCATTTGTGAACCTCGGGTCATATTTGCGACACCTACGACTGGAAAAAAAGCTGTAGACGGGATTTTTGTTCTCATTATCTAGTAGTGTCTTGATTATGGGTGTGTTGTGCACCACTTTTATAAACAAGAGGCTGTCGGGCATTTAGGAAAGGTTACTATTCATTAATCTCATTGATCATGCAATAGAGTTATGTTCTAAGAAATTCGAGTCAAACTCGTGCTTTATACATTCCAGAGATGTCGGTTAGTAGAATGACTACAGCTAGTCATCGAACCTACACAGATGTGGGAGAAGGTACTAGTAATTCTCAACCTAGCCCTGTGTTTTGATCTGGGGTGCAGAGGGAGTCACCTTGTCATGTATCTCCTATTCCGCCACCAATCGAGGAAACTAGAGGGGATACAGTACCCCTAACTCCTCAAGACCCAGTCCCTTCTACTCCTCAACCCGAGCCTGCAAATCAAGGGGTTGCAGGTGCAATACAGCTGCTGACACATATAGTAGCTACTCAGTAGTGACAGATCATGACCTCAACAGTGTTGGCCCTTCTGATAGCATGAGGAGGTGTAGAGTCCGAGAGTTCATCAGTTTGAGCACGCCATTATTTACAGGGTCTAATCCTCAAGACTTTATTGACCTGCTCCAAAGGGTATTGAGTGTTATGCATGCTTCAGATACCAAGGCAGCGTGGATGGCATCTTTCAGGCTCCAAGATGTTGCCATCTTATGGTATGAGTCTTGGGAACGGTCCATAGGATCAGATGCACCTCCAGCTATATGGAAAGAGTTTTCAGAGGCCTTTCTTGATCACTACTTTCCATTAGAGGTATGAGAGGCTATGGTAGATCGGTTCTTGGGCCTCAAGTAGAGGGGTATGAGTGTTCGAAAGTACAACCTTCGTTTTGACTCTTTGGCCAGGTATGCTCCAACTATTATGGATACGATGAGGGGTATAGTTCAACGATTCATGGCTGGTCTTGACCCACATCTGATTGGGGATTGTACGACAACCTCCTTGAATTAAAATATGGATATCTCCAGAATACAACTATATGCTCAGAACGTAGAGGACCGTAAGCGCCAGTTTTCGGGATGATAGAGATACAGAGAGAGAATTGAGTAAGAGGGCTAGGTCTACCGGGTCTTTCGAAGAGGCATATAGTGGTTCCACACCATGACTTCCTATATGTCCACCGTAATTTCCTAGTAGTGCTCCACCTATGTTTCAGGAGCCCAGGTATGATAGGTATGCCAAGCCCGGGCTAGGCTACAGTTCGAGGGCTTCAGGTTTATGAAGACAGGTAGGTTCGAGCCAGATGAGACCCACGTTGCCGCCCTGTGGCCATTGTAGTAGGGCACATCCAGGTCCATGTCACCACTGTTCAAATAAATGTTATTGGTGTGTACGCTCTGGTCATTTCATGCGATATTGTCCAAGCAAAGGTAGAGGCGACATGGCTCAGTCAATGAGGTCAGTGATAGCTTCTTCATCGAGTGTACGTCAACCCGGTAATAGACCACAGACCTCAGCACGTAAAGGTAGAGGTAGAGGAGGAGCATCCAGTTCAGGCGGTGGTAAGAATCGCATATTTGTTCTAGCGAGTCGATGGGATTTGGAGTCATTACCAGATGCTCTTACAGGTATACCATACATTCTTACTTATGATTTTTACGCATTGACGTCCCTTCTGCCAGGGGCACTGTGTTTCATGGTAGAGGTTCAGATAGAGGCCCAGATAGACCTCTCCAGTAGGATCTTATTGAATTCAGCATTGAATGGTAAGCTTCACTTCTTTCGGAGCTACCGATTGTGATGTTTTGAGTTATGTCTCAAGTAAATATAGATGAAGGGTAGGTCGGGGCCCTGTCTCAATCATATGACATTTGAGTTGATCTTAGAGGCTTGTAGACATAGTTGGATTGTTTAGATATTGTGTATGGCCATGTCAGCCTTGTTGTTAGTCTATTGACACGTGTTGTAGCCTTGTTGATGTTGTATATATGTTTTGGGTTGTCTACACTTTTGAAATTGAGATGTCCAAATAACATCCCATATTCACAAATTGTGGCCTTGTCGGCTCTATATGTATGTTTATTGTATCTCCATACAGATTATGGTCTGTTGAGGCCTTGTCGGGATAAGTTTCTATACGTTCAAATGAATTGTTTTAGAGTGTTAAGATCAGGAATGTGAGGCACTAAGTGCTGGCCACACCTCCCCAGGTTGGGGTGTGACATTAAGTCTGCTGGTTTTTGCAGCTGCCTCAGGTCTCACATTTGCGAGTTTTTGATTGCGATTACGATGTTAGGCCAAGTATGCTAGGTTTGCATTTGCGATGGCCGCCTGGGCGGAGCTGGTTCAGATATTTGCGATCTTCTTGGTCGCATGTGTGAAGGTCCTATGTTCACAATTGTGAACTATTCATCGCATTTGCGATAACAGCTGCAATCGGAGGGCTTGGCCTTTGCCATGATTTCTTCTCATTTGCAGGGTTCGCATTTGCGACACCTGCGATTGGTAAAAACACTGAGGGACGGGATTTTTGGTCTTATTTTTTGGTAAAGTCCTGCTTATGGGTGTGTTGTGTACCACATTTATCAATGAGAGGCTGCCGAGCATTGAATGGTTACTATTCATTCATCTCATAAATCATGCAATAGAGCTGAGTTCTAAGAAATTCGAGTCTAACTCATGCTTTATAGATTCGCGCGATGCCGGTCACTAGAAAGACTACCGCAAGTCATCGAACCTGTATAGATGCAGGAGAAGGTATTAGTAATTCTCCACCTGGTCCTGTGTTTAGATCTAAGGTGCAGAGAGAGTACCTTCTTATGTATCTCTTATTCTGTCACAATCGAGGAAACTAGAGGGGATACAGTACCCCCTGCTCCTCAGGACCAACCCCCGCAATTCCTCAACCCGAGCCTGCAGATCGGGGGGTTGCGAGTGCAGTACAGCTGCTGACACAGATATTAGTAACTTAGTAGCGACAGATCATGACATCGACATATGTTGTCCCTTCTGATAGTGCGAGGAATTCTAGAGTTCGAGAGATCATCGATTTGTGCCCGCCAGTATTTACAGGGTCTGATCAGGATGAGGATCCTCAAGACTTTATTGAATTGCTTCAGAGGGTATTGAGATATATGCATGCTTCAGATACCGAGGTAGTGGACTTGGCATCTTTCAGGCTCTGAGATGTGGCCATCTTATGGTTTGAGTCTTGGTAACGGTCTAAAGGATTAGATGAACCTCCTGCTGTATGGAAGGAGTTTTCAAAGGCCTTTCCTGATCTCTACTTTCCATTAGAGGTATGAGAGGCTATGGTAGATTAGTTCTTGGGCCTCAAGCAGAGGGGTATGAGTGTTTGAATGTACAACCTTCGGTTTGACACTTTGGCCAGGAATGCTCCAACTACTGTGGATACAATGAGGGCTAGAGTTCATAGATTCATGGCCGGTCTTGACCCACATCTGAATGAGGATTGTACAATAGTCTCATTGAATTAGAATATGGATATCTTTAGAATACAAGCATATGCTCAGAATGTAGAGGACCGTAAGCGCCAGTTTCGGGTTCATAGAGATGCAGAGAGAGAATTGAGTAAGAGGGCTAGGTCTACTAGCTTTTTCGAAGAGGCATACAGTGGTTCCAGACCATGCTTTCCTTGACGTCTACCCTAATTTCCTAGTAGTGTTCCACATCAGTTTCAGGAGCCCAGGTATGATAGGTATGCCAAGCCCGGGCAAGGCCAGAGTTCGAGGGCTTTAGGTTTCCAGAGACAGGAGGGTTCGAGTCAGATGAGGCCCCCATTGCCGCCCTGTGGCCATTGTGATAGGGCACATCTAGGTCCATGTCGTCAGGGTTTAGATACATGTTATTGGTTTGGATACTTTGGTGATTTCATGCAACATTGTTCGAGCAGAGGTAAAGGCGGCATCAGCCAACGGGGTCAATGACAGCTTCTTTGTCGAGTGTACGTCAACCTGGTAATGGACCACAGACCTCAGCAGGTAGAGGTGGAGGTATAGGAGGAGCATCCGGTTTAGGCGGTGGTTAGAATCGCATATATGCTCTAGCAGGTCGACAAGATTTGGAGTCGTCACCAAATGTTCTTACAGGTATACTATCCATTCACACTTATGATGTTTAAGCATTGATAGGTCCTGGATCCACCTTGTCCTTTGTTACACTGTTTCTAGCTGATATGTTTGGAATAGAGCTGGAGTTATTATATAAGCCATATGAAATTTCTACACCGATTGGCGAATCAATTATGGCTAGACGGGTCTATCGGGATTGTGCGGTGATAATTAGTAACTGTCACACCTTGGCTGATCTAGTTGATCTACCGATGGTTGATTTTGGTGTTATTATGGTTATTGATTGGTTGGCTTCGTGTTATGCCAATGTTGACTGTCGAACGAAGGTTGTTAAGTTCCTCTTTCTGGGTGAGCCAACCCTATAATGGAAGGGAAATTCAGTGATGCCTAATTGAAGGTTTATTTCCTACCTAAAGGCAAGAAAGATGATTTCTAAAGGCTATATCTATCACGTAGTGCGTGTTATAGATGAGGATGCAGAATCTCCGACCATACAATCTATTCTAGTGGTTAATGAGTTCCAAGATGTATTTTCGTATGAGCTTCCAGGTATTCCTCCGGAAAGGGAGATTGACTATGCTATCGATGTGCTTCCAGGCACTAAGATGATATCTATCCCTCCTTAAAGAATGGCTCCTTCTGAGCTGAGGGAGTTGAAAGAGCAGCTGATAGATCTACTGGAGAAAGGTATCATCAGGCCTAGTACTTCGGCGTGGGGTGCACCAATGTTGTTTGTACGCAAGAATGATGGGTCCTTGAGAATGTGCATTGAGTATCTGCAGTTGAATAAAGCTATTTTCAAGAATAAGTTTTTGCTTTTGAGGATCGATGATTTTTTTATCAATTAAAGGGTTCTAAGTATTTATCAAAGATTGATTTGAGATCTGGATACCACCAGTTGAGGAGAAAGGAGAAGGATATTCTAAAGACATATTTTAGGATCAGGTATGGACAGTTTGAGTTTCTTGTGATGTCGTTTGGGCTCACTAATACACCAACAACCTTCTTGAACTTGATGAATTTGGCCTTCAAACTGTTCTTGGATGTCTTTGTGGTTGAATTCATATATGATATTTTGGTATACTCGTGTACTGGGGCAGATCATGCAAATCATTTGCGAGCGGTGTTACAGACGCTCAAGAATCATGAGTTGTAAGCAAAGTTCTCCAAGTGTGAGTTCTGGCTTAACTCAATTTCATTCTTAGGCCATATAGTTTTAGACGAAGGTATTAAAGTGGATATTCAGAAGATTGAAGCGGTAAAGAAATTGCTGAGGCCAACAACTCCTACATAATTTCATAGTTTCTTCGGCTTAGCAAGTTATTATCGGACGGTTGTAGAAGGCTTTTCTTCTATTTATGCACCTATGACAAGGCTTACTTATAAGATGAACAAGTTTCAACGGTCAGATGCATATTAATTGAGTATTCAAGAATTCAAAGTTAAGCTCACGTCAGCACCAGTCTTGACACTTCTAGAAGGTACAAATGGGTATGTTCTTAATTGTGATGCTTTGAGGGTTGGCCTAGGTTGTGTTCTAATGTAGCATGGAAAGGTTATTACATATGATTCGAGGTAGTAAGGAAGCACGAGCAAAATTACCTGACTTGTAATCTTGAGTTAGTAGTCGTTGTGTTTTCTTTGAAGATATGGCAACATTACTTATATGGAGTTCATGTTGATATTTTTACCAACCATAAGTGTCTTCAATATATATTCAAGCTGAAATAATTGAATCTGAGGAAGAAAAGATGGCTTGAGCTGTTGAAAGACTACGATGTTGACATCATATATCACCCCGACAAGGCTAATGTTTTAGCCAACGCTTTGAGTCGTAAGTCCATGAGTAGTTTGAGTCATGTAGAAGCTGACAAGTTAGAGATAACCAGAGATTTGTGTCAGTTAGCCAGTTTGAGAGTAAGATTGCTTGATACAGATGATGGAGGTGTTGTGGTTCAGAATACTGTAGAATCATCATTGAAAGCAGAAATGAAAGTACGACAGTTTGACGATCTTGAATTAGTGAGAATGAGGGAAGGAATCCCACAGCAAAAGAAGTTCATGTTACAGGTAAAGGAAGATGGGGTTCCTAAATAACAAGGTCATTTATGTGTTCTAGATATAGGGGGACTCCGAGAGCGAATTATGGCAGAGATTCACCAGCCGCGATATTATGTTCACCATGGATCGACAAAGAAGTATCATGACCTCAGAGGGGTCTACTGGTGGAATGATATGAAAAGAAATGTTGCAGAGTTTCTGGCTCAATGTCCAAATTGCCAGCAGGTTAAGATAGAGCACCAGCATTTCGAAAGATTAGTACAAAACATAGAAATTCCAACATGGAAATAGGAGATGATCAATATGGATTTAACTACAGGTTTTCCTCATACCTATTGGAAGTTAGAATCTATTTGGTTAATTGTTGAAAGGCTTACGAAGTCGGCTCATTTTCTACCGGTTTGAACCACTTATGCAGCTGAAAATTATGACATATTGTATATAAAGGAGGTAGTTTGACTTCATGGACTTCCAATTTCTATCATATCTGACCAAAGTGCCCCGTTTACGGCTAATTTTTGGAGATCCTTTCAGAAGGGCTTAGGTACTCATGTAAACCTCAGTACGAAATTTCATCCACAGAAGATGGCCAAGCCGAGCGCACTATTCAGACGCTTGAGGACATGTTATGGGCTTGTGTGCTTGATTTCAAGGGTAGTTGCGATGATCATTTGTCGCTTATTGAGTTTGCATACAATAATAGTTATCGTACCATCATGAAGATGGCTCCATATGAAGCCTTATACGGCAGAAGTGTAGGTCCCCGATTGGCTGGTTTAAAGTGGGCGAAGCAGAGTTATTAGGGCCTGATTTGGTACAACAAGCTGTAAAGAAGGTAAAGTTGATTCATGAGCGACTATTGACAGCCCAAAGTCAGCAGAAGTCTTTTTCAAATGTACGGCGCCGAGATTTAGAATTTTCACTTGACGATTGGGTATTCTTAAAGGTTTCGCCTATGAAAGGTGTAATGAGATTTGTGAAGAAAGGCAAGCTTAACCCCCGGTACGTCGGACCATATAAGATTATTCGTCGAATTGGCCAAGTAGCATATGAGCTTGAGTTACCTCCTTAGTTAGAAAAATTCCACGTGTGTATGTTACGAAAGTGTATAGGAGATCCCTCTCGCATTTTGCCGTAGAGGATGTTTAGATTATAGAAGATCTATCTTATAAAGAGATTTCGGTTGCCATTCTAGATCACCAAGTCTGAAAGTTATGAAATAAAGAAATAGCCTCCGTTAAGGTGCTATGGAGAAATAATAATGTAGAGAAAATAACATGGGAGGCTGAGGAAGACATGAGGTCTAGATGCCCTCATCTATTCTGAATTGAAGGTTATGATCATAGTAAGAATGCGATTATTGCAACCCACACTACAAGTCTAAACAATTGGGGTGAGTTATAGCTTAATATATGGATCCCTTGATAGTAGACGGTCGTGTGAGGCTGATATCATGGTATATGTTATGTTATATGGCACTGTGAGGCATGTGTTGTAGTTGCTTGTTGCGTGGGAGGTTCTAGTCAATCCTATTTACAAAGGAGATTATGTTGAAATTTCCGTAGGATCCTCAAAGTTACACTCTCTTAGCATAGTTCCTCCACATTCGAGGACGAACGTTCTTAAGAGTGGAGGATGTTACACCCCATAGTATAACATCGATGTTACATTCATTGTATTATGTTGATGATACACCCACCGGTATTACGTCGATGTTACACCCCGTAGTATTACATTGATGTTACACCCTGCAGTATTACGTCGATGTTACACCCCATGGTAAAAGGGGATTAATTATATTATCACTAAGTCCAGCAAGATAGCATGTGGGATATACACATATAGTATTCTAAATACATCATATAGATAAGAATGAAACTTAGTAATCTTCAAGTGGATTCTACCTAACTTTGTCTTATGTATCCATAAACTTTTGGGATAAGCATTGAATTAAGTAAGTGGGCCACCCCTCCTATTTAACTTAGTCTAGCAGCAATCTAAATTACTACTATATATATATATATATATATATATATATATATATATATATATATATATATATATATATTGGCTTCATAGTTGATGCCATGTTCATAGCGTCATAGGTGCTGCTACGTTCTTCCTCCTTGAGGTAAAATCTAACTATTAATGTATGTATTCAATGTCATCTATGTCTCGTTTAGTTGAATTGAGAAAGGTGACTAGGAAGGCTAACATTTGTCTCCATTAATGAAGTGTTGTATTTGTTGTACGAGTTTGAGTGATTTCTTAAGGTATCCTATGGCTGGAAATTGTGAACTATAGTTGTTTGTGATGGTGGTTGTGTTTTGAGTAGAAGAGAAGAGATAGTAGTGTTGATTTGCAATTGTAGGATTATATGAAGCTTATGAACTTCAAGTGTTTGATAAAATAATGTAGTGATCCAATTCTTGGTTTATTGATTCGATTGCGATCCAAACTATTTATCCAATGTAGATTATCACTCATAGAGCGTACTCGAACTCATGAGCCATTGCTAGACAAGCAACAAAGGTATGTAATGGTAGTTCATTCTTTTATAAAATGATTCCGAACAAATATCTTCCCAAAATAAGTATCTAAAGGAGTATTATATTCTTATACTTGTTTGTCCCTTGTTGGGAGTATATTTGTTTCATAAGTTATATCTCGTCACCAGTTGACATATTAGCTTCTATTCTATGTTTGTCGTACATCTTGTTTCCCCAAACAGAGAGTATCCGGTTCAACGAGTCGATCAAATGTCGCATTGAGAATAAAATGAAGAGCCTTACTAGTTAAATAGGCAAAGAGTGCTATTAATATTAAAGTATATAAGTTATAAACACCACCGAACGAATATCGGTTGGGCGATGGATGTAGATATATATACACCTCCTAACAAATATCGGTTGGGTGATGGATATATCTAAACACTACCGAGATATAATCGGTAGGCGATGGATAAGTATTTATGTGTGTGTATATATATATTGATGTTTTAGTATAGTCTCAGATAGACATCTCCATTAGGATCTTATTCACTTTAGCTATTGGATGGTAACCTTCACTTCTTTCTTAGTTACTGAGTCTAATGTTTTGAGTTATGTCTTAGGTATATACGGATGAAGGGTAGGCCGGGGCCCTATCTCGGCCATATGACATTTGTTTTGATCTTAGAGTCTTGTAGACATAGTTGGATTGTCTAGATGTTGTGTATGGCCATGTCAGCCTTGTTGTTGGTCTATTGACATGTGTTGTGGCCTTGTCGACGTTATATATATGTATATATGTTTTGGGTTGTCTACCACTTTCAGATTGAGATGTCCAGATGACATCCCATGTTCACAAATTGTGGCCTTGTCGGCCCTATATATATGTTAATTGTATCTCCATATAGATTATGGTCTGTTGAGGCCTTATCGGGTGAAGTTTCTATACTTTCAGATGACTTGTATTAGAGTAGTACGCTCAGGAATGTAAGGCACCGAGTGCCGACCACACCTCACCAAGTTGGGGTGAGACGTTAGTCTGTTGGTTTTTGCACAGGTGCCTCGTGCTTTGCATTTGCGAGTATTAGATCGCAATTCAATGTTAGGTCAAGTATTGCAAACCTAGTGTTTGCATTTGCAATGTGTGCCTGGGGGGGGGGGGTGGATCACATTTGCGATCTTCTTGGTCGCATTTGCGAAGGTCCTATGCTCGCAATTGCGAACTATTCATCGCATCTGCGATAACAGTGGGAATGGGAGGCCTTCGCTTTTGTGATGGTTTCTTCGCATCTGCAGGGTTCGCAATTTTGAATCCCAGGTCGCATTTGTGACACTTACGACTGGAAAAAAGCTGTGGGACAGGAGTTTTGGTCGCATTTTCATATTTTGGAACCCTAGACTCGATAGGAGGCAATTTTAAAGAGGGATTTTCATCTACAAACTTTTGGTAAGTTATTCTAATCTATTTCTAATCGTATTCCATAACTATATCTTAGATTTTAACATCAAAATCATGTGAATCAAAGTGAAACTTCGTCAAGTTTTTGAAAAATTAGAATTTGACTTTCGAGAGTCGATTTGGACTCGGATTTTGAAAGTAATCACATATATGAATTCGTAGGGCCATGGTTAGTCGGAATCTACCATTGGACCCGGGTTTTCACCGGGCGGACCCGAGGTTGACTTTTGAGAAATTGTGTAAAGATAGCTTTAATATTGGAATTTATTTCTCTTGCATTATTTGATGTTATTGAGTCAATTTTGGTTAGATTTGAGCCGAGCGGAGGTGAATTGTAAAGGGAAAGCTATTTTAGAGTGTTTATTGGGGGCTTTTGAGGTAAGTATTTTGCCTAACGTTGTGTGAGGGAACTACCCCAATGGGATTTGTTTGTTTGGACTATTTGAACTACGTGAAAGACGTGTACATGAGGTCACGAGTGTGTGCACAAACTTATATTTGGAAATTTGAGCGGCTTAGACTCTTAGGTTCTTATTTACATTATAATGAAGTTGTCTTATCTTGTTAAATCCCTATTGCTAAATTGACCCTTATGTACTTTATTTGAAGTTGATTGATTCATGTTCTACCCTTGTTGTCGAATATACTCTTATATGCCATAATTGAAGTTGTTACATATTTTATTGCCATGTTATCTCTTCCATAACTGCTTAACCTTAATTGAAGTTATTGATCCCTTCCATTTTTGACTTATCCTTATTTGAAATCATTGTTACACGTTATCTCTCTTATCGTTCAGTTGTACCTAATTGGAATCATAGTTACATGTTATCTGACATATCGTCTATTGATACTTTTTTGAAAACATTGTTACATGTTATATCTTCAATTGTCTAGTTACTCTTATTCGATATCATTTTTACACATTTTCTCTCCCAGCTGTTTATTCTTGTTTGAAACCATTATTATGTGTTATGTCTTTCATTGTGAGCTTGTTTCTTTCGTTTCTTTGTGCCTCCTAATTTTTGTGTTGATTTACTTGCCATACTCTCGCGTTATTGTTGTACTCAGTATTGTTGAGCCGAGGGCTATATGTGGTTGTGGTGTTAGAATTGTTTTGAGGAAATAGTTTGGCATATTGGCACATGAGGTGTAAATCATTTTATTGTGCTGTTATTTTTTTGGCACATGTGATACTGTTGAGAGGATTGTCGGGGTGTTCGCACGTGAGTTGTCTGTCCTATTAATATTATTGATACTACAAATGCGGCATGAGAAAGCATTCTATTCATATGTGGGCTTGTGCTTGTGGCAAGACAAGGCGGGAACATTATTATGCGCATGCGGCGAGACAAGGCATTTACTTTATTGTTGCGCACGTGGCGAGACAAGAGGGGGCTATGTCGGGGATGATTTGTGATGGCCTAGGGGCAGTGTTATTGATGATATTTTTGTAGTGTTGTTCCTACCTTGTCAGTTATGCATTTTTCATTTTGTTGTATTCATTTCTATGTGACATTCATTGTCTCTGATCTTTCTTGTTGACTCAAGTTGTGATAGAACACTTGCACAAGCATACACGTACTTAATCACCCGCATCGATTTAAAAAGATGAATCCTGATGTTTATTGATCATTTGCATATATTCTCGTTTACTTGCCTCCTGTGTGAGAGTTGTACTATTGGCATGTGAGTTATCCATGCGCTTATGTGTTATTGATTGCTGGCACGTGATTTGCCTGTGCGGTTATGAGTTATTGTTATTGTTGGCACGTGAGTTGTCCATGCGGATATGAGATATTGTCACTCGCTTAGCACTGATGGCATGCTATATCTCGTGTTTTAGTCATACACTTTAATTATGTTTGAGGTTTAATTACTAGTGTTTTGCCCTTATTCTGTGTTTCATGCCTTGTAGGAGTGATTCCGAGTTATGTACATGTTGTGGAACTAGTTCGAGCTATTTGGAGCTTTGAAGTATGAGTAAAAGCCTAAAGGATTAAGCCGGGATCGTGTTCAGGGGTCGAAGATCACTTCTGGACGTCAAAAATCAAGGAAGAAGCAAAAGCTAAAGAAATGCACTTGTGCGACGCACTGGGTGATGCATCACTATAATTTTATGTTTGGAATTGACAAAGTTCATAGGCCAGGTTTCTGCGGTTCGACAAGAAAAAGCACTAATGCGACGTACTTGGCGTAGCATAGTGCGACGCATGAAAAGCAATAAGATTGAAATTTTTCCTATTTCGGCTAGGAAAGGGTGATTCCGCCTTAGGCCCGACCATACATGGTATAAATAAAAGGAAAAATGTTATTTTCTGCACTTTTGACATATTTTAGACTTAAGGAAGCTAAAGAGGAGTTGGAGGAGCACAATCACAAGGATTTCATCATTCCTTCCTCACTCCAGCCCCGAGTTTGGATCGAATCTATGTTTTCCTATACCTTAATTATATTTGTGATGAATTACTCCATGTCTATGGAGTAGTTCCCATAAGGGTTTGATGGATTTGGTGTATTGATGATTGTTTGTGGATTATAAGTTTAGTTTTATGTATTGAAGCATTTTTGAATGATTTAACTGTTGCATCTATATTCACTTGTTTATGTAATCGAGAGAGGCATAACTTGTGATATCTTTGCATTATGTTGTTGGTTGAGTTCATTAATTCTTCTTAGTAATCGAAAGAGGCTAGTTGAATTATCGATTAAACCTAGTTAGGAGGATAATCGAGATAGGTTCTCCTAAAGACCAATTCACTATGCAATCTTGCATATCTTCACAGAGCCTAAATTGGTTCATCTTGTGAGATTGAGACTTAACCGAGAGAGGAGTTTCTTCTGAACGATAATTGAGTGAATTCGAGAGATCACTTAAGCATTAGAAGTGAATTAACTTGAGTTAGATCCCAAAGAATTATCTTGCACCTATCCAGTCAAAACCCGATTTTCTCCTTGTGGATAGAAATCAAGCTAGATGCTACGAGAATACTATTTAAATCAAAACCCTGTGGATACAATATTATACTATACTATATTATATTAGTGAGCATAATTAAGTGTATGTTTTGTGCTCGTCAAGCATGTGAGTTGTCCGTGTAGATATGGGGTATTAATGGTATTGGCACGTTATTTGTCCGTGCAGCACGTGAGTTGTCGGTGCAGTTGTGATTTGCAATATGGGCACAAAATGCCAAGTGATTAGGGTTCGTGAATTGGGACCTGGATTGTGATTATGAGGTGTGGTTCCTTGGGAAAATTTATGAATAAATCTTGTGTAAAATCGGTTGTTCCCATTCATTTATTACTTATTTTCCTTACTTGGTTTCACCGGACTTAAACTGTGTTCAGCTTACTCTACGGCGTTACTGCCTGTTTGTTCTTTGTTGTTAATTGTTGCTTCTAGTTTTTTTATTACAAGTATTTCTTTTGTATTACCATGTCTATCTTTATACTGATATTATTCCCTATTAGTTTTACATTTATACTTGTACAAGTTATTGTGTCTAGTAGGTGTCTTAATTTTTCCTCGTCACTTCTCTACCGAGGTCAGTCTTGATACTTACTGGGTACCACTGTGTTGTACTTATACTACGCTTTTTGCACATTTATGTGCTGATCCAGATACTTCGGAGTTTGTTGATCATAGCTAGTTGATCAGTCATTGCTGTGGAGACTCAAGGTCTACCTGTCGTCGTGTTTGCATGTCTCGGAGTCACCTTTTGAAGTTTTAATTATATTGTTTACTCTATTCCGGAACAGATGTATTTAGATTTTCCAGTTAACTCAGTAGAGCTTATGATTTGTACTACCGCTTTTGAGATATTGTATCATATTGGGATTGTTGCTTTTATATAGAAAAATATGGTTTTTGTTAAACAGTTATTTTTGTTAAAAATCTGTCATTTAACCCAATAAGTGTTAGGCTTATCTTGTCTTAGAGACTAGGTGCCATCACGACATCCCACGAAGGGAAATTGGGGTCGTAACAAGTGGATCAGAGCTCTAGGTTCATAGGTGCTACAAGTCATAAGCGAGTCTAGTAGAGTTTTGCGGATTGGTACGGAGACATCTGTACTTATCTTCGAGAGGCTGTGGAACTATTTGGAAACTTCACTTCTTTCATTCCTATCATGCGAGTTTATTGATTTTGGAGTTTGAGCCATTGTCATTTTATTCTCTCAAAGATGGTGAGAATACGAGTCGTAGTTATTGGCGATGCTGCCCCTAGATTCGGTGTTGCTAGGGGATGGGGCAGAGGTAGAGGCCGAGGAGGAGTACGTGCTACAGCTAGAGCACCTACCAGAGCAGCTGCTGAGGAGCGACTAGTAGTTCCGATTCGGGGACAGGCGCCGGAGGCGCTTGTTGCCACCCCCGGACTTCAAGAGACTTCAGCTCAGTTCCTGAGCATGTTTGGTACATTGGCTTAGGCGGGATTGATTCAGATCACCAGCTACTTCACAGACTAGCGGAGGAGCTCAGACTCCCGCTGCCCGCAACCTAGAGCAATGAGTCCACATTGGTCAAGTCCCAAATCTCATGCCAGCACATCTTGTTATTCTAGTTCAGCCTGAGTTCAAGTGTCATGACCCTAGTTCACCAACCGTGAACATGTCATGACGGCACCTGGTCCCCATGACCAGGTAAGCCTAACATTTGCGGAAATATAATAATTGCGGAAAAAATAGAGAAAATCAAATCGAATATCTAAAGGAAACTGTACTGAATGCCGCTTGGCAAGTACAACTCAATATCACAAGTCTAAAACAATTCCCAAAACCCGGAAACTCACGGGCAACACAGGCTACAGAAGTGTATAGTAAAGGTTCCAAACTCCAGAATTTCTAACAACTGAAGAAGGAAAACTAAGTACTAAAGATAGAGTAAGAGGGAGACTCGTCGGTCTGCGGACGCAGCAGATCTACCTCGAAGTCTCCGTAGTCCCCCTGACTCACAGATAGTGCGCCTGAGTGGAGGTACCTGAATGATCTGCACATGAAAATCATGTGCACGAAGGGCATGAGTACACCACAGCGGTACTCAGTAAGTGCCAAGCCTAAACTCGGTTGGGTAGTGGCGAGGAAGGTCAGGGCCCTACTGAGACAAAATATAATAATAATAACAATTTAACAGTATAAAAATCTGACAGATATAATAAGTACAGTAGTGAGATAAGACAAGTCAACGAGGCTATAACAACTACACGAGTACAGAATAAACACAGAGTAAACACAGCTCACTACCAATGATAACAATGAGGGTCTCCCAGGATACCGTCCTGTAGCCCCTTTTTTCTCAACTGTCCAGTGGATCTCCTGGGATACCGTCCCGTAGTCCATCATATGTGTACATCCGAAGGATCTCCCGGGATACCGTCCCGTAGTCCAACCACCAATGTGCAGGGGGATCTATCGGGAATCTAACCCGCAGCCCCAAAGTAAAAGTGTAGGGGGATCTATCGGGAATCTAACCTGCAGTCCTAAAGTAAAAGTGTAGGGGGATCTATCGGGAATCGAACCTGCAGTCCCAAAGTAAACAAACAAGGGGGGGGGAGCTACCGGAATCCCACATCGGTAGTCCCAATGTAAATGTGCAATCACAACCAGAAGGTACACGGAAACGAAGTACAAAAGACAAGCAACAGGTAGTACTGACCTAGCATGCTTCACGTAGTACAGTCAAGGCAACTTAAGCAATTAGGCAAGTTAAATCAACTAAACATGCTTTCCTAATCTAGCACAGGTTATAATTGCAAGTAGAATAAAGCAAATATGAAAGGAACTCAAACTCAATATCTTAAGAAAACCGAATTTTCAACAATTGGCTCAATTACGCGCTCGTCACCTCGCGTACAAGGCACTCAAATCAACAAATAACAAATCCTAAGGGGAAAGGTCCCCCACACAAGGTTAGACAAGCCATTTACCTCGAACCGGCTCAATCAATAGAAACCACGCCTTTGCCACGAGTATCCGACTCCAAATGGCCCAAATCTATTTAATTCAATTACATATCGTAAATAATATTGCAAACAACTGATTCCGCTAATAAATTTACAGCTAGGGCGCGAAAATAGATAAAATGACCAAAACGCCCCTCAGGACAACGTCTCGGAATCGTATAATTTTTACATGTTTAGAACCCTCGTACTCTCACGAGTCTAACCATATAAAAATCTCCCAAATCGGAGGTCAAATGCCCACTCAAAACTCAATAGTCTAGCCAATGATGTTTTACCCCAAATTATCCAATTTTTGGTCCAAAATTCGAATTCCAATGATGTATTTAGCTATATAATGTTGAAATATAATGAAAATGGATCAAGGAAACGTTACCCAATGATTTTCTCTTCAAAACCCACTCAAAATCGCCTTCTCCCGAGCTCTCAATCGATTTTCAAACTTATCAAATTAAACCCTCGAAATTGTTATTTTTGAACAGTCATTTCCGCTTCTGCGGTCCCGCTTCTGCGGACCACGAGCCGCTTCTGCGGTTTTTCACTTAAGGCCAGACTCCGCTTCTGCGGTCCCGCTTATGCGGAGGAAGGGACCGCTTCTGCGATTCCTGCGGAGATGCCTGGAATCGCTTCTGCGATGAAGAAGCCGCTTCTGCGGCTCCGCTTCTGCTGTTCCCAAGCCGCAGAAGCGGAAATACCAAAAGACTCAAAATCTGCTACTGCACACTTTAGATTTTCTTCCCGTCGACCATCCGAAATCATCCCGAGGCCCCCGGGACCTCAACCAAAAGCACCAATACCACCTAATACCTTATTCAAACTTGTACCAATCCTTAAAAAACCTAAAACAACACCGGAAACTCGATTAAATCAAAGATTCAAGCCTAAGAACTACAAGTTTCTTCCAAATACGCTTTCGATCAAAAACCTAACCAAAACACGTCCGAATGACCTGAAATTTTGCACACACATCCCAAATGACATGACGGAGCTACTGCAACTTCCGGAATTCCAATCCGACCCTCGGATCAAAAACTCACTATTGAACTGGAAACTTCAAAAATTTAAACTTCGGCATTTCAAGCCTAAATGAGCTACGAGCTCCCAAAATACATTCCGAACACGCTTCCAACCCCAAAATCACCTAACGGAGCTAACAGAACCATCGGATTTCCATTCCGAGGTCGTCTTCATATTGTTCCGACTACGGACCACTTTTCAAAACTTAAGCTCTCATTTAGGGACTAAGTGTCCCAAAACCTTCCAAAACTCAACACCGAACGTGCCGGCAAACCAAAATAGCAAAAATGAACTTAGGGGAAGCAGTTAATGGGGGATCGAGGCGTAATTTCCAAAAACGACCGGCCGGGTCATTACATCAAGACAGGGGCATTTGAGGAGGAGCAACTGAGACTTGAGAGGTTTAAGAAGTATCACCGTCCTACTTTCAGTGGTTTGGTTCTGGAGGATGCCCATTTTATTCTAGAGGAGTTCCACCATATTCTCTGCACCATGGGTATTGTGGAAACAAGTGGGCTTGCTTTTACTACATTCCAGCTATCAGGAGTAGTGTATCAGTGGTGGCGGGTTTACGAGGAGGGTGGCCCAGCCGATGCAGCTTCACATTCATGGACTCATTTTTCGGAGATGTTCTTGTTAGAGTATGCTGTTAGATTCAGTGATTTGTCCAGGCATGCACCTGCTTTGGTTTCTACAATTAGAGGGCTTAGTTATGGTATCCGATTTAGTATGGCTCGGGAGTTGGAGATGGATGTTCCATTTTAGCAGGTGGCAGAGATTGCTCGCAGATTAGAGGGTATGCGGGGTCAGGAAGGAGAGGACGGGGAGGCTAAGAGGCCTCATGGATCGGGAGGACCTACTGGTCCCTATTTTGGAGGGAGGGTACGTCATGGTAGAGACTTTGTGGGTCAGCTAGCTCAGTTTGTACTTTAGGCTTCATGCGATGTTTTAGATATGCATGGGTCCCAAATTATCCGTATTGGACATCTTCCACAACCACGTTAGCGGAGAGGTTGCCTTGAGCATGGAGATACCAGCCACATGGTGAGAGATTGTCCCAGACTCCAAAGAGATGTGTCACAACGGGGTATTCAGGCTATAAGTTATGCTCCAGTTGCTGCTATGCCTGCACCGCTAGCTAGGGTCAGAGTCAGGCAGGTAAAGGTCAACCGAGAAAGGGAGTTCGGGCCCATTATTACGCTCTTTCTGGTAGGGAAGAGGCCGATGCACCAGATGATATCCTTACAGGTATGCTTTCAGTTGAGTATAGAGATGTATTTGTGTTACTTAGATCCAGTCCCATTTATTGGTAAGATTCATCCTACCATGCTTCAGATATAGTTGTGTTTTGCAATTCTTGCACTACTCACGTGCTCATGCCAGTTGACAAATTTTATTGTGATAGTCCGTGTCTATCATCTTGGTTTGGTTGATATTGTAGGCCGTGAGACTTGGGTGGACTTTCTGTTAGTTAAATATGGTAGGATTTGATGTGATCTTTGGATGGTTGGCCCGAATTGTGATTCGGGTGCTCTATAGGTATGGGAAATTATTACGCGTTGTGGTTTTGGTTCTACAAGGTTGAGTTAGTAGGATGGTTTAGTTGCTGAGAGGTTTGGTTTACTCGTGATTCTTAAAGGAGGATGGGGACCTAGTGTTCTTGGTGGATAGGTGTGTTTGTGTTGGGCTATATGCCATGGTGAGGTCATATTAAGGTAAGATTTGTTGTGATTGTTGTGTGTGTCTTGCTTCTTCCTTGTGGATCAGATCCACAGTATGGTATCTGTGGGGAGTTGTGCATGCTTGTTTTGTTTGACGGTCTCTCATGTGTTGCTCTTTCATATTCAGCCATATTCGAGTTGTGCTTGTTTGGTTTGGATTGCGATATATGTGCCCAAGTGGAGTTTGAGGTGGCTTGTCGATCGGATGAGTAGTTATGACCTTTCCATTTTTCTTGCATTATCTTAAGTGTTGTGAAGGTTTGGAACAAGGTTCTAGTCGATACGAGTCTGTTTGTCGGTATCGGGCAAGGTAATGGGCAGCTATTATGGTCAGAGTTGTTACTATGGGCATATGGATGGTATGTTATGTCATTTGGTTATACCATGTGGGTGTATTCATGAGCTGTTGTAGCTAGTTGAGGATTTTACAATGTGTTTGTGTGATATTAGGGCACTTGGTAGTTGTGGAAATTTGGTTCTAAGGCTTTTCGACATAAGTTAAAGGAATAATCAGCGGTTGGATTGGTATTTCGGGCTTATGTGAATCGGGGTGATGTAGGATCACCTGTGTGTAGGTTCATGGTGAGTTCATACAGCGATTTGATGGCTTGGGAAAGATCCTTGGCATGTTCGAGGATAAACGTTTAGTTAAGGAGGGGAGAATGTAACGACTCGACCAATCATTTTGAGTTATAAGGTTCCGTTCAGTGGTTCAAGGTCATGAGTGGCCTCATATTGTGTATTATCACTTGCATGCATGCTCGGATTTGATTTTTGGATGATACTGAATGAATTTGGATGAGTGGTTCTCACTTTATAATCTTAATTTAAAAATGTTGTTCGAGGTTTGACTTTTGTGAAAATGACGTCGTAACGGTGTTTTGATGGCCCCGATAGGTTCTTATCGTGATTTTGGACTTGGGAATATTCCCGGAATCGATTTCATAGGTCTGTAGGTTGATTTGTGTTGTTTTCCCGAAAGTTGGCAATTTAAAAGCTTAGAATATGTGTAAGTTTGACCGTAGGTTGACATCATAGCTATCATGCTTGGATTTCTGTTCGAGACTTGGAATAAGTCCATTTTGTCTTCTGAAACTTGTCCGCAAAGTATGGTGTCATTCCGAGTTGATTTGATAGGAATCAGACAAACGGTTGTGCTTTTAGAGGATCTTGAGTTTCATGTTGAATTCATTTGTTTTGAGGTCTGATTCATGATTTTGAATATTATTTTGTTGATTTGATCACGCGAGCAAGTTCATGTTATGTTATTAGACTTATATTAATGTTTGTTTTGGAGCCCCGAGGGCTTGGGTGAGTTTCGGACGCATAGCGGAGTGTTGATAGAGTTTAAGTTTGCTGCTTTTAGCATACGTGCCTTAGGTCTCACACTTGCGAGTTTTGCATCGCAATTGCGATGTTAGGCCAAGTCTGATGGGTTCACATTTGTGAACCCAATGTCCGATTTTTGACGGGAGCCTGGGGGAGTTGGCTTGCATTTGTGATCTTCTTGGTCGCATTTGTGAAGGTCCTATGTTCGCAATTGCGAACTATTCATCGCATTTATGATAATAGCATGAATGGGAGAGCTTCACTTTTGCGATGGTTTATTTGCATTTGCGAACCCCAGGTCACATTTACGATACCTATGACTGGACAAAAAGCCGAGGGACAGGATTTTTTGTCTCATTTTCATATTTTGGAACTCTAGACTCGGTAGGAGGCGATTTAGAAGAGAGATTTTCATCTACAAATTTTGGGTAAGTGATTCTAATCTATTTCTAATCATATTCCATCATTACATCTTATATTTTAACATCAAAATCATGTGCATCAAAGTAAAAATTTGTGAAACTTTGTCAAGTTTAAAAAATAAGAACTTGAGTTTTGAGAGTCGATTTGGACCCGTAGTTTAAAAAAATCGCATATATGAACTCGTGGGCTCATGGGTAGACGGAATCTACCATTGGACTCAGGTTTTGACCTGGCAAACCCAGGGTTGACTTTTGAGCAATTGTGTAAAGATCATAGCTTTAATTATTGGAAATGATTTCTCTTGCATTATTTAATGTTATTGAGTCGGTTTTGGTTAGATTTGAGTCGAGCGGTGGTGAATTATAAAGGGAAAGCTATTTTAGAGTGTTGATTGAGAGCATTTTAGGTAAGTATCTTACCTAACGTTCTGTGGAAGAACTACCCCAAAGTGATTGTTTTGTTTGGACTATTTGAACTTCGTGAAAGACATGTACACGAGCTGACGAGTGTGTGCACGGCTTATATATGGAAACTTGACCAGCTTAAACTCTTAGGTTCTTATTTACATTATAATGAAGTTGTCTTATCATGTTAAATCCCCCATTGCTAAATTTACCCTTATATATTTTATTTGAAGTTGAATGATTCATGTTCTACCCTTGTTAGCAAATATACTCTTATATGCCTTAAATTGAAGTTGTTGCCTCTTTTATTGCCATGTTATCTCTTTCGTAAGTGCCTAACCTTAATTGAAGTTGTTGTTATCCCTTCCATTGTTGACTTGTCCTTATTTGAAATCATTGTAACACGATATATCTCTTACCGTTTAGTTGTACCTAATTGTGATGAATGTTACATGTTTATCTCGCTTATCGTCGAATTGTACTTATATGGAAACATTGTTACATGTTATCTATACAATTGTTGATTTACTCTTATTGGATATCGTTGTTACACATTTTCTCTCCCATTGTTGACTATTCTTGTTTGCAACCATTTATATGCGTTATGTCTTTCATCTTGAGCTCGATTCTTCCGTTTCTTTGTGCCTCGTAATTTTTGTGTTGATTTACTTGCCGTACTCTCATGTTATTGTTGTACTTAGTGTTGTTGAGCCGAGGGCTATATGTGGTTGTGGTATTGGAATTGTTTTGAGGAAAAGTTGTGGCATATGGTCACATGTAGTTGTCACGACCCAAAACTAACCCTGTCGTGATGGCACCTATTGTGGTACTAGAAAAGACAACACATTACCAAAACGAACCCATATTTTTCATTTCAAAGATAGTTTCAAAGCTAATTAATATTAAACCTTCATAAGGAGTTCAAATCGAAACCAAAGTGTGGAAAAGAAAGCCCGACATCAGGGTGACACTAGTCATGAGCATCTACTACAACCGTCTAACAATATCAAGACAAAAATAGTTTGGAAATGACTAAATACAACTAAGGGAAAGATAAAGAGGGTGGAAAGTAGGGTTGCGATCGCCAAGCTGCTACGTTGCTAACTCCGATGGATCTGCAACTGAACAATCAACACTCACTACCCCATCAAGAAACGCCTGGATCTGCACACAAGGTGCAGGGAGTAATGTGATTATACCAACTCAGTAAGTAACAACAGTAAATAAAGGCTGAGAAGTAGTGACGAGCAATAAAACATTTAAAGTTCATATCATAAAATCTCAGAAAAATACAACAGGCCTTTAAAATCAAGGTTTGAATCAAATCATCTCGTTTAAACCCAGTTCTAGTAAAAAAATCATTTAAAGATATTTTTCAACACTTTTCAACAAAGGCTTAATGCAAAGGCGAGCAAAAATGATGAAATCATAAACCGCCCCTCGGGCAAAACATCACTCATATACAGCCCCTCGGGAAAACCACACAGTCACTCATATACAGCCCCTTGGGCATACCTCACCATCACTCATGCCTCCCAGTCACTCAGCACTCGGCACTCGCACTCAGTAGGTACCTGCTCTCACTGGGGGTGTGCAAACTCCGGAGGGGCTCCTTCAGCCCAAGCGCTATAACTAGTCAACTCATGGCATAAATTAATCAGGTCCTCAGCCTCACTCAATCATGAATCAGTAAAACATGTTGCGGCGTGCAGCCCGATCCCATAAATATCCTCACAAATCAGGCCCTCGGCCTCACTCAGTCATAAACCTATCAAGCCACTCGGGCTCTCGGTAAAAATAGGGTACTCAGCCCAAAACAACATTTATATGCATCAAAACAGAGTAACTAAGACTGAGTTATGAAATCAGTAAGTATAACATGACTGAGTATAGATTTTCAATCAAAAACAGGGAGAGGATAGTCAGAAAAAGGCCCCTAAGGGTCCAAACAGCTCTGGCACAAGGCCTAAACATGGCATTCAGCCCAATTTACAGAAACTCTTTCTAAAATACATAAGTATCATATATTTTCAACCAAATACGCAACTTTACAGTTGCTACGGGATGGACCAAGTCACAATCCCCAATGTTGCACGCCCACACGCCCGTCAAATAGCATGTGCGTCACCTCAAAAATAGTAAAACGATACGAATTTCGGGGTTTCATACCCTCGGGACTAGAT
Organism: Nicotiana attenuata; assembly: GCF_001879085.1. NCBI lineage: Eukaryota > Viridiplantae > Streptophyta > Magnoliopsida > Solanales > Solanaceae > Nicotiana > Nicotiana attenuata. The sequence goes on from NW_017672912.1 coordinate 63,215, forward strand.
TTACAATCGTTACATACCTCAAACCGGTCAAATCTCTATTCCGCGATGCTCTTGCCCCTCGACTCGGACTCCAATTGCTCTGAATCTATTCACAACTAGAATAATACCATCAATATGCGCTAATGGGATGAATTCCACAAGAAAATCTATCAAGTTAGGCACAAATCCCGAAATCAACTCAAACCCAACCCCCGGGTCCACGTCTCGGAATCCGACAAAAGTCACAAAACTAGAAAGCTCATTCACTCACGAGTCCATACATACGAAATTCATCAAAATCCGACTCCATTTGGCCCCTCAAATCCTCAAATCAAACTCTCCAAAATCCCAAGCCCTAACCCCTCATTTTCACCCTTAATCTTCATTAATTACATGATTAAACAATGGGAAATTACCACATATACGAGTATAGGGCTCAAGCAACTTACCTCACTAATAATCCCTTGAATTCCTCTTCAAAATCACCCCAAAAGCTCCAAAACCCGTCTTCAAAAATGGTGGAAATGAGAAAAATTCGAAGTCTTCAATTGATAGGTTCCAAAAGGGAAAATTGGGGGTACTAGCCCAAAGTTTCATAAAGTGAATTTTTGAGTTTTAAACATCGATTCGGAGTCTTATTTGAGTGAAACTAGTATGGTTGGACTCGTAACTAAATGGGTTGACAGATTTTGTGAGTGTTGCGGGTTCCGAGCTGTGGGCCTAGGTTGGACTTATGGGATGATATTTGGGATTTGATTAATGATTCGATCTTTATCGATTGGGTTTGTTTCCTAGGCATTATTCGATGTATTTGAGTTGCTTTTGGCCAGTTTTGAGCCCTTCAGAGGTCGATACGCGCGGGATGGCATTTTGGAGCATCATGTCGCTTGTTGGGTATTGGATTTGGCTTGTTAGAGGTAAGTAACACTTCTAAACTTGGTGTTGAGGGTATGAAACCCCGAATTACGTGAAATGTGTTTGCTGATGTGGTGACGCACATGCTAGGGGACGGGCGTGTGGGCGTGCTCCGTGTGGGCGATTCTGATGTGTTTGCCTTATTTCATTGTCTGCCATTATATGTTGTTTGTGCTACTTCTTGCAATATTTACCTGTTGTTCTGGTATTATCTGATAACCGAGTGTGGTGCCCGAGAGGCGGACTTCTGTGCTTATCTGCACTATTTGTTTTGCATTCAATTGCATAATTGTTGAAAAAGTCATTTTCAAAAGAGGTTTTAAACTGAGCTAAGATATTTCTAAAGGTTTTACAGCTTCACTGCTTTCTCTCAAAGGGTTTTTCACTGTCCCTATATAGCATGATGGTTTTCTTTACGTGATTTCTTACTGCACAGTTGTTATTTACCCTTATTACTCACTGAGTTGGAGTACTCACTTTACTCCCTGCACCTTGTGTGCAGATGCAGGTATTTGTTCACTCGATAGCGGGTTTTGAGCTGATCGGAGGTTAAGTTATCAGAGTTTAGCGAGGTGACTGCCAGCGTTCGCAGCACTGCATTTTTCCTTTGTTTAGCAGTCATATTTTGTATATTTCAGGCCCTGTAGTTGTATTTGTACTCTAATAGATGCTCGTGACTTGTGACACCCCGATTAGACTGTGTTGGGCTGTATTTCCGCTAATTAAGAGTATTAAGTCATATTTAAATTGCATATGAACTGTTTAAACTGTTTTAAGAGGACAAATTGGGGTTTAGTTGGCTGGCCTTGTCCCCACGAGAGGCGCCATCACGACCGGGTCCGGGTTTGGGTCGTGACAATTTGGTATCAGAGCATAGGTTACTAGGTCTCAC
>NW_017672912.1:70000-71860 GCF_001879085.1 Nicotiana attenuata
TGAGTTGGAGTACTCACATTACTCCCTGCACCTTGTGTGCAGATGCAGGTATTTGTTCACCCGATAGTGGGTTTTGAGCTGATCGGAGGTTAAGTTATCAGAGTTTAGCGAGGTGACTGCCAGCGTTCGCAGCACTGCATTTCTTCCTTTGTTTAGCAGTCATATTTTGTATATTTTAGGCCCTGTAGTTGTATTTGTACTCTAATAGATGCTCGTGACTTGTGACACCCCGATTAGGGCTGTGTTGGGCTGTATTTTCGCTAATTAAGAGTATTAAGTCATATTTAAACTGCTTATGAACTGTTTAAACTGTTTTAAAAGGATGAATTGGGGTTTAGTTGGCTGGCCTTGTCCCCACGAGAGGCTCCATCACGACCGGGTTCGGGTTTCGGTCGTGAATATATATGGATCGGGTAGCACGCCGTAACGAGCCTATGACATATATATTTGTGGATCGGGTTGCATGCCGCAACGAACCTTATAGCTATTTATATGCGGATAGGGTTGCACGCTGCAACGGGCCTTATGTCTATAGGTGGATCGGGCTGTGCGCCGCAGCGGGTATTATCTGGTGCTGAGTGATTGAGTGTGCTGAGTATTGAGCATGGTGAGAGAGAATGCGAGACAGTGAGATTAAGTACTCTGAAAATGTGAGTACATGAGTACATCACTGAGATGAATTGCAATTGACATGCGTACTTGAGATACATGCTTAGAGATGCATTTCCTTCTGCTACCCGGGTTTTGGTGACATTCATTATTTTACCTGTATCTTCAGATGTAGGCATAGAGATGTACTTTCCTCACGCTATCTGAAAATGAAACATCTTATTATTATTGAAAGGATTTTCGGAAATAAAAAATAGCTTTCAAGCTTACTTATATTTTTGGCAATTTCGGTAAAAGATTTGGGTTTTCATTGAGACACTTGAAAAGCACGCCTATTTTCTGGAACTGTGAACGAGCTGAGCATTCTATTTCTGAGATACTTCTTTTACTACTTGAATTATGTTATTATGAACTATTGTTGGCTATTGGTGTCGGACCCGACCTTTTGTTCCACCTCGTCACTACTTTCAACTTGAGGTTAGGTTTGTTTCTAATTGAGTACATGGGGTCAGTTGCACTCATACTATACTTCTGCACCTTGCGTGTAGATGTTGGATGTTGTTGTTTCTGTGTTCGACGGGAGCAGGATTTGTAGATGTATCTGTGTTCCGGTTATCGGTGCCTCTTGTTCATGGTAGCTCTAGACTTATGTAAGATCTAATCATGTATATTTCAAACAGATGATGTACTTTATTTCATATCAGCTTTTGTAAATTCTAAAATCATAGACGCTCATAATTTGTACTACCAGTCCTTGGAAAATGTATAAGATTTATGTTACACCCCATATTTTCGTACATGAAAGTACGCCATAACTAAATTGATGAAATCTCGAAAATGAGATGTTACGTTCCGCATTTTCGTACGTTAAAGTTTCATTGTAAGATAATTGCCATCAGTTCATGGACAAGATTATTTTGAAGTGATAAGTATTTATGCTATTTATAACACATGATAAGTAAGTACCATGAAGGTCAGAGGGTAACCGAGTGGAAGAAAATGAGTTTCATCGAAGTTTGATATTTTGAAGTAAAATATTGTCCAAGCTATAATACCTCGTATATATGAACTAGTGCCATATAAAGTACCACATGACCAAGATAGTAAGATATATAAGGTATGTTAAAAGAGAGTAGTATTTTAAGTAATTTGAGATAATTCTTAATTATGTGGATAATTGGGTAATTATCGATTTTTTAGTGGGAGATAACCAAATAATTTAAATGTTTGATAAGCATAACAAGCCCCCCC
>NW_017672912.1:71880-111332 GCF_001879085.1 Nicotiana attenuata
CCCCGCCCCAATGTTGCAACCCATGAGGTTGGATCAAAACCCAAGTAGTGAATCTTGATTTAGGAAATTTGGTGGCATTTTAGGGGATTTTTGGGCAAAAGTAAATAAAATCTCTCGGTACGTCATAAGACCATTATGCCTCTAATTAGTATCATGAAATAGACTTTATCAACTTACGTATTTTCTGAGACCCATGAACAAATAGTAGAATAATATGACACATGGGAAAATAAGAATATACACATCTCTAGCATTCACGCCCCAAACCTAGGGAGGCGTGGCTGGCACCCGATGTCGATCTGGCCCGAGCGAACCACTCTGTAACTCATGATCATTCGACCAAAACTAGAACATATACAGGTCGAGTTAGCTGGACTCATTCCTTTAGTAACTATCATGGGGCAACATGGCCACTACTCGTAATGTACAATTGTAAGTGGGCAAATGTTATATCAATGAACCATCGTTCATAAAACATGAATACATATGGGCCGTCAAGGCCTCTGACATACTATACATAATAAACCTGTGTGTACAAAGTCTCTAAGATTATTTGACATAAAATGGGAAAGGGTACCGGCCTACCCATAAGTCTGTAGCAAAACTCTGACACAATGACTCATAGACTCGGCTACACTCCAAATGAGGTGGAGTCGTACCGATCCTTTCCTGAATGCCAATCTCATCTACTATGAGGGCTCGTTAAACTGATTGTCTATACCTGCAGGCATGAATGCAGCGTCCCCAACAAAAGGACGTCAGTATGAATAATGTACCGAGTATGTAAGGAACATAAGTAAGTATATAAAAGACATGAAAGAAACGTGGAGTAAATGACTCAACCTGTAAGTCTGGATGACTCTGTAAATCATGAAATACTTATAGTGTCATGCATATGCGTATGAATGTCATGTCGTGCATAGATACATGTGTTCATAACTCATCAAGCCTCTGAGGGCATCCCATCATATTATCTTGGCCACTGTTGGATATATCATCAATGTATACCAGCTGATCAGGTGGTGGTGCGTATATAATGCCGTAAACTTTTTCCATATCCCATATACATATATATACATATTTACGCGTATATAACGTCATCTGGTCATGGGTCAATGTACATGTATGAATGAATGCAGTGCATGAGAAGTACGTCAATAAAATCTCTCGGAACGTCATACGACCATTATACATTTGATTAATGTCATGAAGTAAACTTTATCGACTTACGTATCTTCTGAGGCACATGAACCGATGATAAAATAATAGGATACATGGAGAATCAAGAACATAGGCATCTCTAGCATTTCTACGAATAGAGTCATTTATGGAAGTTGTACATTTTCTCGTTTCGTTTGCATCGTATGGATCATGCCAAAAAGAAAGAAGGGATAGCCTTAACATACCTGGATTAGAAAATATTCATATAATTCAATCGTCTGTTTTAACCCTTTGCATCTCTATAAAAATGGAAAAAGAGAAGGAAAAGGGAATTTGACCATATGGCTCTAAAAACATAAGCATGCTTAGTTTGTTTATATTGTAATTCGGTCAAGAAGCAAGGAGAACGACTAAACTATCCTTTGGGGGGAAACTCACTGTAAATTGCTAAAAGGGAATGATGCATTATGGCAAAGCTCCTTTTTTTCCAAATGAACAAGTCAAGGTGGGACAAATAACCAAGTGACTCTAAATGATTTCCATCTTGAACCGACCAAGATACATGAGGAGAAAGACAAACACTTGTACTTGCCAAATTCTCAAATCTTGCCACATATATCAATTAATGCATGAGTCACAAATTTTGCTAAGGCAAAATCTGCCACGTGGTGGTCTTATCCTAGAATTTTAGATAATTATCAATTACCCGCATAATTAAGAATTATCTCAAACTACTTAAAATACTACTCACTTTTAACACACTTTATATAACTTACTATCATGGTCATGTGGTACCATACAAAATAAATATGTCCACTATTATTTTATTAAAACACCCATGTAAAAATACATATATTCTCTCAACTTCTAAATTTCCATAAAGAGTACAAATTTTCATACGCTTAATTCTTAAAATGGTAAAAAGATGATCTTCTTTTATTGTGAGAAAATAATTTCTATCTTTACAATAAAAAAAATCTCATAAGCTTTCTCATATTATTTGTATAATTTAAAATATATTCGAAAGTAGTAATATTAATAACTATATAAAATCATATTTTTTTTTGAAACTATTTTACAAAAATATTTCACTCAAATTACCATATATATATATATATATATATATATATATATATATATATATAACGGTATCAAGGTTGTTAAACTTACGAGGTGTAACAAGTAATCCCTAAAGTGGGGCCCGCCCACAAGGTTAAATCAATCTCCCTAATTTATCAAAGGGAGATGGATTGGAACTTCAAAAAAAAAGGCAATGGATGAATTCTCAAAATAGGAATTCACATGAACCCTTACAATACTATAGCAACGTGAATTGCAAATTCTAAGGGAGCACGGTACAACCTTTCTCAAGAATATCATATGGATTTTTTTCCTACTTTGGTCTGCCGTTACGTGATTTTTCGCAATTGACGTGTGTTAGAGGGATTGTCAAGAGTATCGGCTCATGTATGTTAAGGTTGTCCCTTCTTTCCTTTTGTCATGATCCATACAATACAAACGAAACGAGCAAATGCACAACTTTCATAGATGACTCTAATCATAGAAATACTAGAGATGCCTATGTTCTTGATTCCCCGTGTGTCTTATTGTTCTATCCTCTCTTCATGGGTTTAAGAAAATACGCAAGTTAATAAAATTTATTTCATGATATTAATCAAAGGCATAAAGGTCTTATGACGTTCCGAGAGATTTTATTGACGTACTTCTCATGCATTGAATTCATTTATACATGTACATGTGTGTGTGTGTGTATGTACGCAACACCACATGATCAGCTGGTGCATGTTGATGATTTGCCCACAATGGCCGAGATGATATGATGGGATTCCCTCAGAGGCTTGATGATGTTATGAACGCTTATACCTATGCATGGTATGAAATTTGTACGCATATGCATGACATTATAAATATTAAATGATTCACAGAGCTATTCAGACATACATGTTGAGTCTTTTACTCCATGTTTCTCTCATGCCAATTACTTAATGATTTTCATTCCTTATATACTCGGTACATTATTTGTATTGACGTCCCTTTTGCCTGGGGACGCTGTGTTTCGTGCTCGCAAGTCCCGATAGATAGGTTGAGAGTCCTTCAAGTAGGCTATCAGCTTAGCGGAAGGTGTTGGTGCGCTCCATTTGCTCCGGAGTTGCTTATTTAGTCAGCATGATTTGGTCATGTATTGATTGGTATGGTGGGACCCTGTTCCAACCTTTATAATAATTATATACACTTAGAGGCTTGTAGATAGATGTCATGAATATGGATACTTGTATGGCCTTTTCGGCCTATGTTTTGAATCATGTCGTCCTTATAGGCCCGTATGTCACATGTATAAGTTTTTATATCAGGTTGGGTCGTCCTATATTGAGTATTCCTTTATGTTTACTTTGGTTATCCCATGACGGCCCTTTTGTCCCATTTACCAATGATAGTACGATAAGAAAGATATGTTACGTTGGTACTCGGTTGAATGAGGCACCGGGTGCCCGTCGTGGCCCTTCTGTTTGGGTCGTGACAAAAGTGGTATCAGAGCAGTTCTATTCTAAGGAGTCTACAAGTCGTGACTAGTAGAGTCTTGTTTATGGGTGTGTTGTGCACCACACTTACAGTAGGAGGCTACAGGGCATTTAGGACTGTCACTCTTTCTTCTTGCTCTAGATCGTGTGGTAGAGCTCACTTGTAAGAATTCATATTCCTAAATTCTGTTATATTCGTAATACAACGATACCTACATTCAGAAAGACAGTTGGTAAGAGATTGAGTGTGGCTGTGGAAGAGTTGAGTAAAAGGAACTCGATTTTGCATCATGCTTTTGATGAGTAAATGTGAGGTCTTCAGCAGATCTCGTGTGTACTAAAATGTGTAAGCTTCTTGATAAGGAGCCCTAAGGCATGAATATCTATCCACCCATATGGTAAAAATAATAAGAGAATATGAAGGTAGATAGAGTTTCAACAAGTAAAAGAAGCAAGGTGAAGAAGGGTACGAGGTACCCAGTTAGTTAAGATGATCATTATCTACAATTCAGGAAGAGAGATATAAGCATTTTGAGTTACCTTCAAGAGTAACAGAGGTATGTACAATTGGTCACACCCATTTTAGTTATGCACTGTCGGGGCTAACGGATGTAGTTTAAGAGAAGGACGAGATATCAAGATACGGCTGGGGTTAGAATAACCCAAAATAGTGAATGGATTCTTTGCGTTAGTTGACGTTTCCGAATAATATTGCAAATGTGCTAATAGATCTCCTTGTGAGACATTCAGCTGGTGCACTCTTGAATAGTATAGCTAGATAAGAATACTTGAATGTTCAAAAAAATTTACAAAGATAAGCACTGGAAGCCTGGAAGGGATAAATATTACCTTAGTGTGGCTCCCGTCAATAGTAGAGAGAGAATGTTAGGCAACCCGAAGAGCCAGTGGATGGAGCAAGGGGAGCTAAAAGCGAAAGAATGTCTTGTTGAAATTTTCAAAATAAAGTGATAGACAAAAATATTAGCAGGGAAATAAGAAGAGAGATAATAAAGCATAAGTAAGATGTGATACATGGATGACAACGGTAGATCGAAAAAATAACAGTATTACAGAGTCTATAGTCAGGTGTAGGAAAAGACAAGAGGTGACAGTCCCTGAGGCAACAAAAAAGTATAGGCCATAAAGTCATATCCTCATTTCGAGAAATAAGTTCGTGACTACAATGCGACTACCAGAAGGAAAAGTTAAACCCCAGAGTAATAGAAAACAGTATGGGCTGGTGAACATGATAAACAAAATATGAATTAGGGACTGAGTGATTTGATAATAGTCGATATCATGAGAATTTCATATTGTTTTCTGGCGATAATAAAATGAACAACAGAAGAAGATTCATGAGAAATTCAGAGAATGGTCATTCAGGACGACGCTTCCCTAAAGCAAGCAATGTGAGCAAAGTTAAGCTTAACGGAGTGTATGTTCCAGTTATACTAAGTGTCACCCTCGCAAGTAAGGAAAATTGTTATCCTTAGTATAGAAGGATTACCGCAAGGCGAGTAAGGATCATCGATGATGTAAAAAGACGCCAAAGGGGGAGAGCTAAAATATCTATAGGTAGATCGTCGTAGCACTAAATCTTAGTACTCCCCTAAAGGGGGGAATATGGAGTAATGTGGCATTAAGTTAGAATTAAGTGGTTCTAGTAACTATGGAATGGTAAATAAAGAATACGATAAAAATGAGAAAGGGATGAGATTACACTCATTCAACTCCTACGTATATGCTACGATTCCAAAACATTAAGCAAACACGACGTTAAGGAGAGGAAGTAAGGGTTCTGGCCCGGGATGTTATTAATAAATAAGGAGCCAGTGCGAGGGGTAAGTTAAGATAAAAGAAATATCCCAAAAAATATTACGCGGAATGTTGATATGAGAATGGGCCAACAAGTAGTTAGTAGTTGATTCAGGAAGATCCTAGTTATGGCTACACAAGAGGATACAGACAAATCACCAAATCGTGCAAGATAAACATAGTAAAACCCAATATAGTGAATCCAGCCTCGCAGTACTGACATTGTGATACTTGAGATATATTCAGATAGGAGTTGGGGAAGAAAAGGTACCGTATGAGAGTTACGAAAATAAAAGAGAGTGTTACTGGAAAACGGTAAAAAATTAAGTTCAGAAGTAACCCTACGAGAACAAGGGCGTGGAGGTAAGTAACTACAGACAATAATAGGCGAGGAAGAACATCAGAAAAAAGGAAAAAAATTCCATCGAGTATACGATGTGATAAGCTCGCAGCTTTACAAGAGTCAGAGGGTCCTACCTAAGAACTACAATGAAAGACTAGCTGAGGAAATACGGAAGAACGCTTCAACCTAAACATAGTAACTTGAAGGAGAAATGGTCATGTAAAAACAAGTTCACTACAAAATTGTGTGAACTCCAAAAGAAAGTGGCACCTATCGCGGCTAATGAACGGGGAGTAAAATTGAAAGTAATATTCGAGACCATATGAGTTGCACGAAATTTCCGACATGCGTAGGAACTAAGATTAGCTAAGTATGCACGCAACAAGGGGGCAGAAAGACCAGGAAAAGTAGTTTCCTACGTTTAAAGAAAGCTGAGATGGAACGAAAGGAATTATTCGATCAATTATCTAGTGTTAGTTACGTTATGAATGCACTTAAGATTTTGGTGTATTATCCATGCAGCATATATATTGACATTCATACAGCCGTAGAAGACTCTGGTATAAGTTAAAAGAAAGAATTGAGCCCAGGGCATAGACAAAGGATTGAATTGTTAAAAGATTGTATCATGGATATTCCATAGCGCCCATGAAAGGCTAAAGTAATAACGAATATCAGGAGTCGCGAATCGGAAGATATCTTAAGCCTACATGAAGGCTGATTAGAAGGAAGAGGAAACTAAAGAGTTATATCAACCAAGTAAATCAGGAGTTTGATTATTGGACCCAGAAAATTATAGAAATCGTGATTAAGAATATTGCAGGATCACCTTTAATATCAGAGATACGAGAGAGATAGTACAACAACCATATTCTATTACGGCCCTACGATAAAGCCAGTTAGAATAGTACCAGCCTCATAAAAAGTCAGTATGAAGCTCCTAGCGTATTGTGTATGCACCAGAGGTGCAAGTATTATAATAGAGCTTCAAGTTGTGGATGTAAGTTATATCTATGTGGAAGGCAGGTTGTGAAAGAGATAGAAGATGTGATGCGAGATTTTAAGATAAGTAAGGGCAAAGGTGAACAACGTATGAAATACTCACAGAAGGTTGTGAATAGTCCATACTTCGTGTTAGATCATATTTTAATGATGCAATTAATATACATGTGCAGGAGTTCAAAGAAGTAAAGAAGAACTAGTGAAATGGTTGTATCGAACAAGGAAGGAAATCTCTCACAATGGGAATCCACCTATAGAACGCACGATGTACAAGGAAAGCTATAAATCTACATCAGCAAATCAGGATTAGCTCCGTGAATCTGGGAAATCAAATCAGCCATAACGAACTGAAGATTCGAAGTGATCTGTGATTGGCAAAATCATGGGAGAATAATAAAGGCTAGAAGATCCGGTCAGTGGTCAAGTTTGGAAGAACCAACAATCAAGGAGAAATCTTGTTAATTCCATTGTCTGCCGAAGGAAAAGATCTCAAAAGAAGCAACGGATAGTTCCTTATTCTTGGAAAGAATCAATTCTTTCCAAGGATCAAAACCCTTGGGTTGACGAGCCTTCACCATTCCTCTTTGTATAAATGTACTGTGAAACATCATCCTTAGCATACCTTGATCGAACCAAAATAACTCTCTTCATTCTACTGCAAACAAGCATAGTAGCCTACATAGATCTACTGTGTAATAAGTCAGGGATAGAAATAGGGCATACAACTGGTGAGGCATTGTATCAAACGAGTGCTAGAGAATCTGAGCGATATACATCACATCTGTACTCGAAAGAAAACTCATTTGCTTGAAGAGAAATCCCTTGCAACCCAAGGGTACTGGATTAGGATTCACATTGAATCCGAACCAGTATAAAGTTCCTGGTGTCTTTAATTTCTGCATTTACTTTCTGCATATTACCTCAAACTGTTATATCTGCAAGATTGCCATATTTAGTCGACTACTAAAGTTATAAGTCAACTCAGTAACTATTAATTTCAATTAGTGACAATTCACGCCCCTCTTGTACTTTCAATTGATATCAGAGCAAGGCTCACACTTTTGTTTTCTGCTTAACAGCTTGTGAGAAAAAGATCATGGCAAATCAGGTTATCATAGGAGCTCTCTTTCAGGAAAGAACTTCATAAGTAAGGCCACCTTACTTCAATGGACAACATTTCTCCCACTGGAAAATCCGAATGGAAATCTTCACCAAGGCATACGACGTCAAGGTATGGAGAGTTATCAAGAAGGGAAACTACCCACTGCCTGCCAGCACTCCACCACTTGCTGACCCTGATGATATAGACTCATACACAAAGGAACAACTGGAAGCCGTCCAAATAAATCACAAGGCAAGAAATCTGCTTCACAATGCAATAAGTGGTGAAGAATATGAGAAAATATCTAGCTGTGATACAGCCAAAGAGATGTGGGACAAACTTGAGGTTACCTATGAAGGTACCAGCAACGTAAAGGAAACTCACATCAATATGCTAGTTCACGACTATGAACTGTTCTCAATGAAGGAAGGAGAATCCATCGAAGAAATATTTGCCAGGTTTAGTAAGATAATCAGTGACTTGAAAGTTTTTGGCAAACCATACACCAGTGGCGATCAGGTTAGGAAAATTCTCAGAAGTCTACCAACCACTTCGCAAACTGAAGTTGTTACCCTAGAATCTCAAGATCTTAACAAGTTATCATATGATGAACTACGAGGAGAGCTCATTGATTTTGAAAGAACTCACCTGAAGAAGACAAATCAAGAGGAGAAAAAGAAAATTGTTTCATTCAAAACCACTATTGAATCGACTGAAAATGAAATTGATGATCCTGAAGCCCTACAAGAAGAAATTGCTATGATGTCTAGAAACATGGATGGACTGATGAGAAGATATAGAAATACTAAGAAAGGAAGATTTCCACCAAGGAGATCTAGTCAATACAACGAACAAGATAAGAACGATGGAAAATGCTACAAATGTGGAAAATTTTGGACACATCCAAGCAGAGTGTCCAGAATCGAAAAGGAAGATCTCTAGAGGATTCAACAAGAACAAATCATTTGGAAGCTGGAGCGATGAGGATGACTCAGACCATGAAGAAATAGAAAATCTCTGCTTCATGACAATCCTAGAAAATGAGATCAACAAAACTTCAGGATGCTGGACAGATGAAGATGATTCAGACAATGAAAACTGTTTTATGGCAAGAGGAGAAACTAGCGAGGTAAGATCTTATGACTGTGAAAGATGTAATGAATTGCAGGACATTCTTGATTCCACCTTAAAATAGTCTCAAAAAATGATGAATGAGCTTAAGAAACTCACTATGGAAATCAAAGACTGGAAACTCAAACATGAAGTATGTGAAATTGAAAAAGATGTACTTCATGAGGAGTTTGAGGAATTGCAAATGCAGCTTAACAGCTTGCGCAAATCCACCAGTCACAGTTCTGTTAGGTCAAACCAAACGACTTACAAGTCAACTGGAAAAGAACCAATCAGGACTAAATCGACCAGTCGGTCGGACCAGTCGACTTATAAGTCAACTGGAACAGAATCAGCTAATCTCATGGTAGCTAGTTCCAACACTTATGGAAGACCTAAAAACAGGCCTGGGTCTAAATGTCATTACTGTAATAAACCTGGGCATAAATACTCTGGTTGTCACTTTCGTAAATTTCTAATGTCTGGATGGGTTTGGAAACCTAAAAATTCTGAACCCTGTAACACTAACTCACCAGGACCCAAGCAAGCTTGGGTACCTAAAAGAAAGCGATAATTCTGTATTGCAGGAACACCACAGAGTACGCCGCAAAGGAAAATGGTATCTAGATAGTGTGTGTTCCAGTCACATGACAGGTGACAAAAATCTTTTCAAGGAGGTTACAAAGATTGATGGAGGAAGCGTCAAATTTGGAGATGATTCAAAAGGTAAAATAGTTGGCACTGGAACTATTCCCTTTAACAACAACTGTGACATTACTGAAGTATATCTTGTTGATGGACTAAACTACAATCTTCTCAGCATAAGTCAACTCTGTGACTCAGGATATGAGGTAAAATTTAAGAGAACAGGTTGTGCGCTCGAAGACGAATCAGGTAAAATAATTCTTCCTGGAAAAAGGTACGGAAATGTTTACATACTTGATGGATTCGAAAATATAGATGGTCACATTTGCCTAACTTCTATATCTGATGATCCCTGGTTGTGGCACAGAAGACTAGGTCATGCCAGCATGCATTTGATTGAAAAATTATCCAAACATGATTTAGTTATTGGATTACCCAAACTGAATTTCTCTAGAACTCATATTTGTGATGCATGTCAGATGGGTAAGCTAACTAGAAATTCTTTCAAAAACAAAGACATGGTGTCTACTTCAAAACCAATGCAATTACTTCATATGGATTTATTTGGACCTACTAGAACTGCTAGCATAGGAGGCAAAAAATATGCTTTTATTATTGTTAATGACTTTTCACGTTTCACCTGGGTGATTTTCCTGTCTCATAAAGATGAAGCCTTAAGAAATTTTGAAGTCTTTTGCAAAAGGATTGAAAGAGATAAAGGTTATCTGATCTCAAAAATCCAAAGTGATCATGTAGGCATGTTTGAAAGTAAAGCATTTGAAGACTTCTGTGACAATCAAGGATACACTCACAATTTCTCTGCTCCACGCTCACCACAGCAAAACGGAATTGTGGAAAGAAAGACCAGAACTCTTCAGGACATGGGAAGAACCATGTTGTTAGAACATTCACTCCCAAATCATTTCTGGCCTGAAGGTGTGAGTACTGCATGTCACATTCTCAACTGATGTCTCATAAGGCCTATTCTGAAAAAGACTCCCTATGAACTCTAGAAAGGTAAACGTCCGAATATCAGTTATTTTCATCCATTTGGAAGTAAGTGCTTCATTCATAACAATGGTAAGGACAATCTTGGAAAATTTGATCCAAGAAGTGACGAAGGTATTTTTCTTGGTTATTCATTAAATAGCAGATCATTTAGAGTTTTTAATAAACGTACTTTATGCGTAGAAGAATCTGTCCATGTTATATTCGATGAAAATAATCCCCTGGTCGAGAAAGGAACTAATGCAGGTGACGAAGATCAAACTCAAGAAGCTCAGGATAAAGAAAAATCACAGGAGTCAACTAATCTCGCAGATGTGATTGAGTCGACTAAACAAATCAGCGACAACTCTCCTGAACAATGTACGGAGTCGACTACAAGCACTGTCCGACTAAATGAATGGAGGAGCGAACCTGAATATGCACAGAAATATATTATAGGGGTTCCAAACGAAAGAATGAAAACCAGGGTTGCCATCAAAAAGAAAGCAAATGTTGCTCTGATCTCTCAAATAGAGCCCAAAAAGGTAGAGGAAGCATTGAAGGATTCGAGCTGGGTGAAAGCCATGCAAGAGGAACTAGATCAATTCAGCAAGAATCAAGTTTGGAAGTTAATGCCCAGGCCCAATAATGTATCTGTCATCAGAACAAAATGGGTATTTAGAAATAAATTGAACAAAGGGGGACAAGTCATAAGGAACAAGGCTAGATTAGTTGCTCAAGGCTATTCACAACAAGAAGGAGTCGACTATGATGAAACCTTTTCCCCAGTAGCTCGACTGGAGTCTATACTAATCCTACTAGCATACGCATCATTTAAAGGATTCAGGTTGTTTCAAATGGATATAAAAAGCGCTTTTCTGAATGGATTAATCGAAGTGGAAGTTTTTGTAAAACAACCTCCAGGTTTTGAAGACTCAAAATTCCCATATCATGTGTACAAGCTTACTAAGGCCCTATATGGACTGAAACAGGCTCCACGTGCCTGGTATGAAAGGTAAAGTACTTTCCTTGTTGATCATGGGTTTACTAGAGGTAAAATTGATACTACGCTATTCATTAAACGATCAACAGAAGGTAATCTTATCATTCAAATTTATGTTGATGACATTATCTTTAGTAGTGCTAACTCTCTAATGTGCAAGGAATTTGAAAACCTCATGCAAAGAGAGTTCGAAATGAGCATGATGGGTGAACTCACATTTTTTCTTGGGCTTCAAATTCAACAAACCGAAGAAGGAACCTTCATTTGTCAGACTAAATATACAAAGGAGCTGATCCAGAAATTTGGTATGAGCAATGCAAAATCAATTGGCACGCCTATGAGTCCGGCTACAAATTTGGATAAGGATGAACAGGGTACTCCAGTTGATGAAACCAAATACAGAGGAATGATTGGATCACTCCTGTATCTGACCGCAAGTCGACCAGATATAATGTTCAGCGTTTGTAAATGTGCCAGGTTTCAGTCGGCTCCCAAGGAGTCACATCTGACTGCTGTAAAAAGAATTATTCGATATCTCATTGGCACAGTATCTCATGGATTATGGTATCCTCGCTCTAAATCGTTTAAATTAGAAGGTTTCTCAGATGCAGATTTAGCAGGTGATAAGGAAGACAGGAAAAGCACGAGTGGCACTTGTCAATTACTAGAAAAGGATTTAATATCCTGGAACGGTAAAAAGCAAGCATCAGTCGCCTTGTCCACTACTGAAGCTGAGTATATTGCCATTGGTCAATGTTGTGCACAACTCCTATGGATGTCTCATCAATTGGGTGACTATGAACTTTCTTTTAAACCTATACAAATCTTTTGTGATAATTCAAGTGCAATTTGTCTTTCAAAAAATCCTGTGCATCATTCTAGAGCAAAGTATATTGACATTAAGCATCATTTTATTAGAGATCATGTTCTTAAGGATGACATAGAATTAGCTTTTGTTGGCACTTCTGCCCAATTAGCTGATATTTTTACTAAACCTTTGTTGGAAGAAAGCTTTTGCCTTTTGAGAAAATTACTTGGGATAATTTGTTTTTCAAAAAAAAACTCTTAGGACCTAATTGTTCTTTTTAAAAAACTTGTCATAATTACTACCTTTCAGTGCATTAATTACGCTTTCAATTCCTTCCCTCTCTTTTTTATTCTGTTTCACATCAGTTCGCAGTCGAAGATGGAAAGCCAATCATCACATCGTTTCATCTGACACTCTTTCCTTTCTGTACTCAACCGTCAAATCTTTCTTACTTTAAGTTAAGCCTTTTCGGGTCACTCTCATCTCCATCATCTCTCTTCAGTTTGTGAAAACCCTCTCTTCTACCATGGCTAAAACCTCCAAAAACCCCTCCGCCTCCACTAGAAAGCGCACTTGTTCTAAGGCAAAACCCTCTTCAGCGCCTCCTGAGCATGTAGACCTAGGGTCTGATCATTCTGAGGGCTTCGCCTCTTCTCAAGGAGCGTTCTCTAAACACTCTCAACTCTTAGGAGAAAAAGCCTCTGGTAAGCGTCCCATGGAGGATCTTCCTGTCTCTTCCACTCTAAAGAAATCAAAATTTGATTTTTCTGCTTCTCTCGATTCCGACCTAAATTTCTGGGATACCCCAAATAGGGATTCTTTTCTCTCTCTCAATGATAAGCCCATCGCCCATGGAAGAATTGTGGATCTTGACGATATGGAGGCCCTTAACTGTAAGGTAAAGGATCTCTTTGTGTATCAAGGGTGGGAAAAATTTCTCTCTATTTCTCCGCCTAAAGTGTATGAGCCTTTAGTCCGTATGTTTTATGCTAATCTTCGCCCTAGTAAACCTGATAAGCTTGAAACTCTTGTCCTTGGTAAACGCATTGTTCTTGACTGTGCCCTGTTCGATTCTATTTTTCTCTGTCGTTGCACTGGTTTCCCCACTCTCTTTAAAACTGTTTGGCCTGAGGACTTTGAAATTTCCTTTGACCAGGCCAAACAGTGCATTGCTGAAAATCCCTCTAAAACCCTTCCAAATCAATTGGGGCCTAGTGATGTAAGTTTTGAAACTCGGGTTCTCGCCCACATTGTTGCAACCACTCTTCTCCCCAAAACTGGTTCCTTCTCCACCTTCTCTCAAAGGGACACTTTCTTTGTTTTACAGACAATTTTTGTTTCAAACTTGTTTTGGCTTTGTTTTGGGCTGTGCCCTTGGGTATTTTTTTTTTGCCTGTGTGGATAGTTTTTTTTTTTGCTTACTAATCCCTGTTTGCTGATGTCAAAAAGGGGGAGAATGTATATCTCTTTGGACTATTATGACAATCTGTGCAAGTTCAAGTTGACTATGCATAGACCTCTTTGGTCTGTAATGATAATATGTGCAGGTTCAAGTCTGATAATATGTGCAGGTTCAAGTCGACTATGCTACATGCATAGATGGTACTCTTTATTCTTTGAACAGGTTTAGTCGACTATGCTACATGCATAGACTTTATATGTATTACATAGGAACAAGTCGACTGCACACATTGAGGGGGAGACTAAGTCCAGTTGACTACACACATTGAGGGGGAGCCAAGTCGGCTAGTAACAAACAGGGAAGTCAACTGTTGTTTACTTCCTTACATCTACGTATATTATTTTGCCATCATCAAAAAGGGGGAGATTGTTAGATCATATTTTAATGATGCAATTAATATATATGTGCAGGAGTTCAAAGAAGTAAAGAAGAACTAGTGAAATGGATGTGTCGAACAAGGAAGAAAATCTCTCACAAGGGAAGCCACCTATAGAACGCACGATGTACAAGGAAAGCTACAAATCTACATCAGCAAATCAGGATTAGCTCCGTGAATCTGGGAAATCAAATCAGCCATAACGAAGTGAAGATTCGAAGTGATCTGTGATTTGTGAAATCACGGGAGAATAATAAAGGCTAGAAGATCCGGTCAGTGGTCATGTTTGGAAGGTCCAACAATCAAGGAGAAATCTTGTTAATTCCATTGTCTGCCGAAGGAAAAGATCTCAAAAGAAGCAACGGATAGTTCCTTATTCTTGGAAAGAATCAATTCTTTCCAAGGATCAAAACCCTTGGGTTGACGAGCCTTCATCATTCATCTTTGTATAAATGTACTGTGTAACATCATCCTTAGCATACCTTGATCGAACCAAAATAACTCTCTTCATTCTACTGCAAACAAGCATAGTAGCCTACATGATCTGCTGTGTAATAAGTCAGGGATAGAAAGAGGGCATACAACTGGTGAGGCATTGTATCAAACGAGTGCTAGAGAATCTGAGCGATATACATCACATCTGTACTCGAAAGAAAACTCATTTTATTGAAGAGAAATCCCTTGCAACCCAAGGGGACTGGATTAGGATTCACATTGAATCCGAACCAGTATAAAATTCCTGGTGTCTTTAATTTCTGCATTTACTTTCTGCATATTACCTCAAACTGTTATATCTGCAAGATTGCCATATTTAGTCGACTACTAAAGTTTTAAGTCAACTCAGTAACTATAAATTTCAATTAGTGACAATTCACCCCCCTCTTGTACATTCACTTCGGACAAAAGAAAGCATTGGGATTCAGTATCCAGGAATTATAGCGGCGTCGTCAGTGGCATATCTTCCAGCCTATGGTTTCTAGGTATCGAGAGATATAGTTAAGAGAGTAAAGAAGAGTTAGAGACGATTGGATGTCTCGCTTGATGTTCTAGAATACACAAGGAAATCTATGGTGCAAGAAAGTTCAAGGAAGGTTGCAAGTAGTATAAATGGATATGTATAGGTTGCAAGCTAAAGTATGGTAGAGCGACAAAGTTTTAGGAAGACATGAGTAAGGATAAGGAAAGGCAATTGAGAATGTGACGAAAATAGATAAGTCATCGGGATTAAGCCCATGAAAACAAGAGAGCTAATGGTTTCTCTAAGCTATAGAAAGTTCAGTATAGCCTGAATGAACTCAAAGGAATCCAAGACTAATAGCATTTAGAAGAGATGGAATGCTACCCTGGTAGTAGAATAAGGGTGTAATTGTGATAGATAAGGATGATGTTTGGGCCTTCGATTGAGTAATGAGTTGAAGGAAAAAAAAGTGGGATTTCATGAATTGTATAGGATTAAAATACCCACGTAAGGTAAATCACATTGGGATGTTGTCACGACCCCGGTTCGCCCTCCGTGAACCATCGTGACGGCACCTAGTCTCTACGACTAGGTAAGCCTAACAATGCGAAATATAACAAATAATTGCGGAAGAAATAATTTAAAAACCGAAATAGTAAAATAAAACAATATTTAAGATGTCGTCTGGCATATAACAGTACAAAATCTCAACCTCACACTCCCAAAATTTGGAACCCCATGAATCAGAATCTAAGAGATACATAAGAAGCTCTAACTCCAGAAACGTCTAACAAAAGGAAAACTACTGAAGGGCTATACTATTACAGAAAGATAAAAAGGGACTCCTCGGTCTGCGGACGCAGCAGATATTCCTTGAAGTCTCTACAGAAGCGCCTCGCCTCAAGGATGATAAGACTGAGTGGAAATACCTGGATCTGCACAACAAAAATATGCAGAAGAGTAGTATGAGCACACCACAGCGGGGCTTAATATCAAGACTAACCTCGGTGGAGCAGTAACGTGGAACAGTCAAGACACCTACCGGTCCAATAAACTGTACTAATATAGGAACAAAGGAATATGATGTATATATAAAGACTACACGAAATGGCTAACAATACTACAATCACAATAAGGGAAGAAAACAGCAAGTAACAACGAAAATACTAAGAATAATGACATAGAAGAGCGAGCAAAAACACAAACCCAAATCCTATAGTCACAATACAGTAAAGGTAAGCAATAACTCAGATCCTACGACAGTGTTCACATCAGGTCTTATCCAACAATTTCCATGAAGTACCGAATCTCGGACAAATTACAGCTCACGAGTCCCAGTACCTGAAATCTAACACTTGGCATCCTGCGCCCCCATCAGCCTCATGGTCATGCTGACAACTCACTTACTAACTAGACCCACTCTCACATATATAACAAGTAAACAAGGGTGTACATCTATACTCAACAAAATCAGGAGGACTTCACATCCAATAGGAGTATTCAACTACGTGTATGCTTGTGCAAGTACTTTAACATAGTTCCTACCAGCTAATAAGCGTATGGAAAAGAACGGACAGAACGTAAGATGTTTCCTCACAACTTCCACTAGATAAAGCTCGTACAGGTAAGTGTATCGCAACACAATATTAAACAACAAGAATGCTCCCAGGCCATCACAAATCATCACAATCAATCCCTGACAAAGCCCACCTTGTCTCGCCACGTGTGCAAATAATAACATAATGAGTGCCCACCTGGTTTCGCCACACGTGCATCATAATGTTCCCACCTTGTCTCGCCACATGCGCAACCCACATACAAGCATATATATATACATACCCCACCTTGTCACGCCGCATGTACAATATATCAATAGTAAAAATAGCACGGCAGAAACCTCATGCAACCACATAACAACAGCTGCACGGCAGAAACCTCGTGCATCACAATATCAACAACCGCACGGCAGAAACCTCGTGCACCACCACAACAAGTACAACAGCAACGATGACAATATATACAAGAACACGACAAGCAAATCAACTCAAGAACTTTCGATCACAAGGAGATGGTAAAACTACCTCACAAGTAATAACCACAATAGAGAATACTAAGTGTGATAAGAACAACTCAACAAGGGAGAAAATAATATGAAGCAACGATCCCACAATATGTAATTCAACAACAAGGAAGCTAACACGAATCAAATAATTCCAAATAAGGAAATGTTCACTAAATATAGATTATCTAAACTTCTTTTAAGGTTGGGCAATTTACGAAGAATATACAATAATTTCCATTAGGATAAGCAGTGGGAAGATAATCATCACCTCAATCGAGACTAAATAATTACAGGGGAGATAATAATGATTTCCAATAAAGACGAGCAGTTATGAAAGATAGCATGACAATGGTAGAGGTAAAAATCTTCAGTTAAGAAAAATAAGAGTCAAATAGGCAATAAGAATGAATCATGAGCAATTAGTTACAATTAGATCATGTAGAGGTGAAACTAGTAAGTGGAAAACTCAAGCATATAAAGTACACATTCATACACAATGAATATAAGGACCTAAGAACCCTAAAAGGCCAATTTTTCCACAAATAAGTCCGAGCACGCACTCGTCACCTCGCGTACACGAACTACAATCAACACAGCAGACTCAAATCCTAAGGGGAAGTCCCCCACACAAGGTTAGGCAGGATACTTACCTCAAAGACGACAACTCGGTACTCTAAAATGGACTTCTCGGGCAAAAAGACCTCCGGACAGCTCAAATCCAACTATAACAACTCCAAAACACACATAAATCGAAAAAGGAACTATTCCGAATAATAAAGTTTCAATCTTTACAAAAATATAAAAATCGACCCAAAAGTCGACCCCCCGGGCCCGCACCTCGGAACCCATCAAATTTTACAAAATCTGATCACCCATTCCAAAATGAGTTCAAGCATACAAAATTTATCCAATTCCGATACCATTTGGTCCCTCAAATCATGATTTTTTATTTTGAAATTTTTCTTCAAAAACCAACTCTTTCCCCAACCCAAAACACAATTTAAATGATAAAAATAACGACAAATTCATGGAATATATTTAATTCTAGTTGAAGAACACTTACCCAATCGAATTTCGTGAAAAACCCACCAAAAATCGCCAAGAACCGAGCTCTAGAAGTCAAAATATGATGAATACGGTGTAACCCTCAATTTTGGTATATATTCTGTCTGCCCAGGTGTTTGTTCATCGCGATCGCGGGAGAAGTGATGCGATCGCGTAGAAGAAAATAGCTACTGGCCCAAAATGTTCTATGCGATCGCGTAAGGACTAATGCGATCGCATAGAAGGAAAATATTCACTCACCAAAAAATGTTCTATGCGATCGCGTAAGGAAGGATGCGATCGCGAAGAGTAAAATTGGTGGACACTATGCAATCACGGACATATCAATGCAATCGCATAGAAGGAAAATGCTGCTGTCCAAATTTGTGCTATGCTATCGCAAACAAATCAATGCAATCGCATAGAAGGAAAATGTTGCTTTCCAAATTTATGCTATGCTATCGCGAACAAATCAATGCAATCGCATAGAAGGAAAATGTTTCTGTCCAAATTTGTGCTATGCTATCGCGGACAAGTCAATGCAATCGCATAGAAGGAAAATATGGCAGGTTAACATTGTACTACGCGATCGCATAAAAGTAAATACCAGATAGCAGAACAGCAGTTCAAACATAGGGAAAAATGACCCGCAGCCCATCCGAAACATACCCGAGGCTCTCGGGACCCCGTCTAATTACACAAACAAGTCATATAACCTAATACGGACTCGCTCGAGGTTTCAAATCACATAAAACAACACCAAAACAACGAATCAAACCAAAAATCAAACTTATGAATTTCCAAATCTTAAAATATCATATCTCATGCCGAAACCTATCAATTCAACTCGGAATAATGCCAAATTTTGCAGACAAGTCCAAAATGACATAAAGGAGCTGCTCCAACTCTGGGAATAGCATTCCGATCCCGATATCACAAAAGTCAACTATGGGTCAAACTTCTCTATTTCCCAAACTTCAACTTTTTCAACTTTCGCCGAAATGCCTCAATTTACCCTACGGACCTCCAAATCTGAATCCGGACACGCGCCTAAGTCCAAAATCACCATACGAAGCTATTGGAATCATCAGAAATTCATTCCGGGCCGTTTACTCAAAAGTCCAATTCCGGTCAAATTCTCATCGTTCAAACATCCAAAACTAGATTCCTTCTTCCAATTTGACTCTGAATCATCCATTAACTGAATTCAACCATGCAAGCAAGTCTATACTCATATTATGAAGCTGTTCAAGACCGTGCGCCGCTGAACGAAGCTTAAATTCTCAAAACAATCGGTCAGATCGTTATAGATGCTATAAAATACGGTTATGCAAGTATAGTATCGCCCCCGGGTGGATCAGGAAAATTACTTCAAATGTTCCTCGACGGAACGTGAGCCCTAGTGATTACGTAAGAGGTTTCCAGTTATCAGTGGTTGATTGTAGATCAATATTGAGGTGAATCAACAATGGATGGATAAAAGTTCCAAAGTATGAGATGAGATTAGGCCATTAGTCTTAAGATAAACAGTAATGAAGAAGTGTTAAAGGAATTAGATTTACACATATAGGATAAGCTACGAGAATAACCTGGAGCTTGGCAGCAGGCCTCAGTAACGATAAATTGAAGTAAGAGTTATGGTATAGTATGACCTACCTAGATGCAGTAAAGTCATATGGATGGATAACCAGGTCTATGAAATAAGGTATAGCAATATTCGTAAGTTCAACAAAATGTCGAATAAAGAACTCCAGTATACCTATAGATGCCTAGAGGGACATTTTATCAAGCTCTGTAAATGTTTACAAAGTAAGGCCTAGAGATTGGCTAAAAGCTTGAGGAAAAAGGAGAGTAGAGTCGCATAGGCGCACTTACAAGGTCAGTATCGTAGAGGTTGCATGATAGAAGGTAGCAACAGTTACGAGATTGGAAGGATTCCGACCACAAGTCGTGGTGTGAGAAAGAGGCCTAAAGGGGGGAATGCCCTGGCCTTTGGATTTATTCACACAATAGTTGCCTAAATAGCAAGGAGAGTATTACAGTATTCGCAAAAGCTATGGGTTATGAGAATGATAAGTGCATCAGTCAACATTCGAGGAGGAATATTCCAAATGGTGGAATGATGTTACACCCCATGTTTTGGTACTTGAATGTACGCCATAGGTAAATTGATGAAAGCTCGGAAATGAGATGTTACATTTCGCATTTTCATACGTTAAAGTTTCGTCGTAAAATAATTGGCATCAGATCACGGAAAAGATTATTTTGAAGTGATAAGTATTTATGCTATTTATAACAGATGATAAGTAAGTACCGTGAAGGTCAGAGGGTAAGCGAGTGGAAGAAAATGAGTTTTATCGAAGTTTGACATTTTGAGATAAAATACGGTCCAAGCTATGATACCTCATATTTTTGGACTAGTGCCATACAAGGTACCACATGACCACGATAGTAAGGTATATAAGGTATGTTAAAAGTGAGTAGTATTTTAAGTAATTTGAGATAATTCTTAACTATATAAATAATTGGGTAATTATTAAGTTTTTAGTGGGAGATTAACCAAATAATTTAAATATTTGATAAGCTTAACAAGCCCCCCCCCCTCCCAACGTGGCAACCCATGAGGTTGGATCGAAACCCAAGTAGTGACTCTTGGTTTAGGAAATTAGCTGGCATTTTAGGGGAGTTTTGGGCAAAAGTAATCCCTAAAGTGGAGCCCACTCACAAGGTTAAAATCAATCTCCCTAATTCATCAAAGGGAGATGGATTAGAACTTCAAAAAAAAAAAGTAACGGATGAATTGTCAAAATGGAAATTCACATGAACCCTTACAATACTATAGCTGCATGAATGGAGCACAGTACAACCTTTCTCAAGAATATCATACGGATTTTTCCCTACTTCGGTCTGCCGTTACGTGATTTGTAGCAATTGACGTGTGTTAGAAGTATTGTCAAGAGAATCGGCTCAGGTATGTTAAGGCTATCCCTTCATTCCTTTTGGCATGATCCATACGATACAAACGAAGCGAGCAAATACACAACTTTCATAAATGACTCTATTCATAGAAATACTAGAGATGCCTATGATCTTGATTCCCCATGTGTCCTATTGTTCTATCATATGTTCATAGGTCTCAGGAAATACGTAAGTTGATAAAGTTTATTTCATGACATTAATCAAAGGCATAATGGTCATATGACGTTCCGAGAGATTTTATTGACGTACTTCTCATGCATCGCATTCATTTATACATGTAAATTGACCCATGACCAGATGGCGTTATATATGCATATATATGTATAGATATGTATATGGGGTATGAGGAAAGGTTATGTCATTAGTGGCTTGACGATGTTATGAACGCATATACATATGCATGGTATCACATTTATACACATATGCATGACATTATAAATATTAAATGATTCACAGAGCTATTCAGACATACATGTTGAGTCTTTTACTCCATGTTTCTCACATGTCTATTATTTACTAATTTTTATTCCTTACATACTCGGCACACTATTTGTACTGACGTCCCTTTTGCCTGGGGACGCTGCGCTTCACGCTTGCAGATCCTGATAGACAGGTTGAGAGTCCTCCAAGTAAGCTATCAGCTCAGCGGAAGGTGTTGGTACGCTCTATTTGCTCCGGGGTTGCTTATTGGGTCAGTATGATTTGGTCATGTATTGATTGGTATGGCGGGGTCCTATCCCGACCTTTATGACATTTATGTACTCTTAGAGGCTTGTAGACAGATGTCATGAATATGGATACTTGTATGGCCTTATTGGCCTATGTTTTGAGTTTACAAATGATCATGTCGGCCTTATAGGCCCGTATGTCACATGTATAAGTTTTTATATCAGGTTGGGTCGTCCTATATTGAGTATTACCTTATGCTTATTCTGGTTAGCCCATGACGGCCATTTTGGCCCATTTACCAATGATAGTATGATAAGAAAGATATGTTACGTTGGTACTCGGCTGAGTAAGGCAGCGGGTTCCCGTCCTGGGACAATTCAGATATTTTCTTTTACTTATTTGTCATATTAAATTTTATTAAAATTGGATAGTTGTTAATTGGCTTACCTAGCAGGTTGGGTAAGGTGCCAACACGACTAGTTGGATTTTGGATCGTGACAATTTGACTCATGATTTGGTGGTTAAATAGGTTGTTTAACCCATGTTAAATGTTATAACTAGATTTTAAATGTTGAAATAGCTTATTAAATTATTGTGATAAATTGAATTACATGAATTGTTATAGCCATCATTTAGCCATGTAAGCCATATGAATGAGTTGGAGAATTGGATATTGAGAAAGGTTGAGGATTTTGGCACTAAGAACCTATGAGCGGATATTAATTATGGGTTATTGCTAGTTAATTGTAAAATAATCAATGCTTGGATATGGATCCGTCGCTCCTGAGTCAGACGATTACCCATGTTACTTTTGTCCATGTGAGCGTAGGCACTCAGATTTGGTGCTTGGTTTGGACACGTGGTCTTGTCAGACACATGAATTTGGTGTTGTGAGGTAGTGTAAAAGGATCTTGAGCATGTATATTTATATATCTTAGACTTATGCAGTAGCTTCTATATAAATATTGATTGATACATATCTTGTTGTTATGCAAGGATTGAGATATTCGATATCTAATTTGATCTCTCTTTACCTGCAATGCATGCCTAAATTCCATATGCACTGCACTTCTAGCCTTTGTACCTATTTGATGATACCATGCTTTACTTTGTATCTTATTTATATTTTTACCTGATTATTGGACTATTAGTAAGTGTCGATGTCGATCCCTCGCCACTTCTTTTTGGAGGCTAGATTTGATACTTAGTACGTACCTTAGCTTTGTACTTATACTACACTTCTGCATAATTTTATGCAGGTTCTTAGGTTGGTATTATTGGTACCCATCCTATTGAGTAGAGGTGTTTGTTGGAGACTTCATGGTGAGCTGCCTTACTTAATTCGATCCACAACACATGGAGTTTTCCTTCCCTACTTATCTTTCTCTGTCTATTTATCTTCTTTCCTGACAAATGTTTATTGTTCAGTTGTGACTATTATTCTTGTTAGATGCTTGTGACTATATGACAATGGGTCTTGGAAGAGTTCTATGACAGTTGTAGTCGTGTTTGGATCCTGTCTTGATTTATATATATCACAATGCTATTTTGAGACTTGTTCCGCTTTCATATCTAATTCATATCCCTGTTAATGAGTTAATATTTAGATTCTAATATTGTTGAAGAGTGTTGATTTGCCTAGTAAACAAGTTAAGCGACATCATGGTCTATAGTGAGATCTTGGGTAGTGACATTCGATTTCGTAAAAGGTTCATATAAGCTGGCTCGCCTTCGACACCCACGCCTCTCAATTAGAAAGTGCACCTAGTCTAGGTAGTACAAATGATCCTTGAAGCGTCTTCATTTTGAGTTTCACTTGTTTTGAAAAAATTGTAAACCTAAAATTGCGATTCACTAAATCTAAATCGGTAATCCTGTTTTGATATTTTCGCTTAGTCTAATAAGCATATGTAATTAATTATGTCACGAAACCTTTTTCACCGTTTACGAAGTATTAGGCTACCATATTTTGGTGAGATCTTTGGGAACAATAATTGGAAAAGCCATCGAGGACAATTACACTAGAGAATTTGAGCAGCGTTTTATGATTATGATCTTGTTAATGTAATTTATTCGTTTGTTTTCTGCTTCAGATGTTGATATTGCTCGCAAAGAACCATGTACTCCATATGCTACTTAGTTTCTTACGTATTATTTCATTTTGTATATAATTATGCATTTTTAATATTTGATCTTTTATGTTAACATCTTTTTGGATGATTGTTACATATTGTATTGTATCGTATTGTTACTTTAAATACAATGCTTGTTTTGATTGTTGCTTAAACTGTAATGTATCGTATCGTTTAAACCCATTGTTACGTAACGACGATAAGTGTCACGTTATGGAACGACCGATTTGGTGTGGTCGCGTCGTTTTGTTATTTTTTCTCTCATCTTGCCATTTTTTATTATTAAATAATCATATTCTATCCATTATCCTGCCCTTTTATATAATAATATTACCTCGTCCCTTACCTTTTTTTTATAATATTGCAAGTTTATTCTTCATATTGTGGGTGCATGACATCATGAAACAACGGCAATAATATATTCTAACCAAACATTATATACATCAAAACGATATAGTACAGTAAAATAAAATACTATATGATACAATATGAAACGATAATGTTTACCATAAAGTCGGATAACAATTAAATTTATATACGATTTTAAGTACGCGTGATATAACTTGATACAAATTGAGAAGAATAAACTACTATTGAAATAGACAATTAAAGAACAAATGCAAACCACACAAATTGGATAGCCTTGGCCCTCTAGTTCAGTCACCCTTGAACCAAATAAGTATCAATTGGCTTAAGAACAGAATAACAAGACAATAATAACTAGAGAATGACAGTATATTGCTTTGTATTGTGTGAATATAATTATCTTTATAAATAATCAGACTCCCCTTTATATAGTAGGGGAGTCCTACCCAAAGTACAATACTATATGAGGTAAAAAATCTCATGATTGGCTAACTAGTCGGCCTCTTCTTGATACGTGCCGGGAATCGTGCCGTGATCCTCGCCCGATCGTGGATATTTTGACTTTCTGTTATTCGACTCGGTAAGCTTCCATCGATCTCCATCTTGTTTGGTCCCGATCTTGGTCGATCTCGATCTTAATTGGTCTCAGGGTCACGAGTTCGGCAACCTAACTTTGCATCATGGTTCGATATAATATGAGGCTGAACTTTGGCTCATCAAGTTCCAGTCTCGATCAGTCATAAAAAGGGGCAAGCTCGAATTTGACCGTATACAGATAGTCCCCTCGTTTCTTGTAGAGAAGATGACGAGAAACGACATGAATTTTTCCAATCGCGTCTCGATATGACTTGACACAAGCATCGAGCCTGATAATGTCGTCAGCAACAAGCGGTGACTGAAACATCCCGTTGGTTCGGTTTACCAAGGGATTAAATGCCTGTCAGTTGCTCGTCGGCCATCGTCGGATTTGAACAGCCACCAGCAAATTATATGTACCACCATCTTCTTCCCCTTAAACATTACGCTCAGAATTTCCCTCATTGTTGCTTCTCTTCAGAAATCTCTTTGCTTTGCAATTCTCGCTCCCAAATCTCCTGAATCTTAAGCTAGTCGCACATCACCCTAATTCTCTTCTCTTCTACTTTATAATGGAAAAAACTTAAAAACCGTACCGCAAAAGAAGGCCTCCTCTTCTCCATGGCCTGCCGGCGACGGAGCTACGGCGGAACCTCCCCTTGAGGATTTCGTTCCGGGAGGGTGCCCTGCTGTCGCAGATTTTAGGATTCAAAAAACCTCCTCAGTACCTGGTCGATGTGAACGATGTCGAGGTACATATGTACAATTACCGACGATCTTCTTAACAAAGTTAAAGAGGAGTGCCTCTAGGTCGATAAACATGTCGTGGTGCCCTCACCCGAGGAGTCGATCACTACCCATGTGGAGGGTTTCCTAAGTGTTTATACTTACCCTTTCACGTTGGGTCCCTTAGACCCTATCATCGTCGCTTTCTGCAAGCGGTATGATGTGACCCTTGGTCAGATCCATCCTTCCTTCTGGAGAATAGTATCCTCCTCTGATTCTTCGTGAGCAAAATCGAGGGATGTCATTTCACCCTCGATCACCTTATGCGCCTTTATAGTCCCCGACTTTATCAAGGAGGATTGATCAAGCTTGTTTGTCGGGCTGTTATGGCCCCGTCTCGAGCATAGACGAAGCTCGCGACCGAGGTTGGATGTGCCGATTTGTCCGAATAAGGACTTCGGACCTAATCCCTACTGAAGATATGTCGTTCCTTGAGAAATGGAACATGAACTGTGAGTAGTACTTTGCCTTTTTAATTTTGTTGTTTTACTTCTTATCTTCTTTCCTCATCTATATTTTTAGTGTTGCAGTTGTGGCCCAGGCGCTGGAGGTAATCCCCGATCTCAAGCAATGGGTTGAGAGCCTAGTTTCACAGAGATCGAACTCCGAGCGTGCTTTGATGGAATTCTCAAAGTGTCGATGAGAGGCCCGCAATCATGGTAAGCTTCTTTCCAAGAACGGTAATCATTCGGGCTACTTCTCGAGCACACTCGTCTCTTTTCCTTCGCAGGCCTTAGAAAGGATGTGGAAATGAGGCCCCCATCTGAAGAAGAAATCCTTTCCCAACCACCTGCTCCGAAGCAGGCCAAAGAGAAGAAGTGAAAAGGGGCTCCGAGTTCCCTGAACTCGAAAAAGCAAAAGCCAAAGAAAAGGCAAGCCCATAGACCAAAGGGGAGAACCATCTCTCTATCCTTGGACTTAGTGTGTGGTTCTGGTTTTGGAGCTGGGCTATTGCTGCCTGCTGAGTCTGCTACATTTCGAAGATCACCCGAAGGCTGATCCCGCCATCTTCACCGCCACGTGCGCTCTGAGAAGCTGATCGGGCATTCCATCGAGGCCAACAGGGGTACAATGTTTCTTGGTGCAATATTCTCATTTTTGCCGTTTTGGCCGAGATCATTGTCAATGTGTTAAGGTGCTGACTGAGAGTTTGACATTTTTTAATCGTGTGATCAAAGATACTTCAAATAACAAGTGTAAAATAGTGTGTGTTACGAAAGTTTGTACCAGGTAATCACTATTATCCTTAGCCCCACAGTGGACGCCAAACTGTTTACCTTAAAATTGGATAACAATTGAATTTATACGCGGTTTTAAGGACACATGATACAATTTGATACAAATTGAGAAGAACCAACTAGTATTGAAACAGACAATTAGAGAACAATTGCCAACCACACAAATTGGACAGCCTTGGCCCTCCAGTTCAGTCACCCTTAAACCAAGTAAGTATCAACTGGCTTACGAACAGAATAACAAGACAATGTTAGAGAATGACAGTATATTGCTTTGTATTTCATGAATATGATGATCTTTACAAATGATTAGACTCTCCTTTATATAGTAAGGGAGTCCTACTCTAAGTACAATTGTATATGAGGTAAGAAATCTCATCATTGGCTAACTAATCGGCCTCTTCTTGATACGTGCCAGGATTCAAGCCATGATCCTTGCCCGATCGCAGATATTTCAACTTTCTGTTATTCGACCCGGTAAGCTTCCATCGATTTCTATCTTGTTTGGTCTCGATCTTGGTCGATCTCGATCTTTATCGGTCTTCGGGTCACGAGCTCGGCAACCTAACTTTGCATCATGGTTCGATATAATACGAGGCTGAACTTTAGCTCATCGCATTCCACTCTCGATCAGTCATAAAAAGGAGCAAGCCCGAATTTGACCATATACAGATACATAACAACCATCCAAACAAGCTGTAAGTTATTTTTTTTTTTGGTTTAGTTTTTTTTTAGCAAACAGAAAATAATATATTAATAACTACGTAATGCTTCGTACATAATCGTCATAGTTTGTGTCTCTGAGGACACATTGATTACCTAAGCTTGCTAGTGTATTGCAAGCATCAACTAATAAAGACTTAACAAAAATATGGAGTTCTGATTGTTCACTTTCCACAATATTATTTACAAAGGGGTAGTACAAAAAGTTTCTTTCCCTTGCCCTTGGTCTTCTTTGCTATATGATGAGATGTCCTATTCCCTTGCCTGAAGATGTGCTGGAGGATTACCTTCTGCTGGTGCATGAACCACCTGTATTCATTAACAACCTTATCATATAGTTTATTACCTTGTTGTATTGCATGGATTACCTCCATGGAGTCTGTCTCAATTTCAAGAGGGAATAAACTCCATTCTTTTGTTGTTTTAAGTTCTTCTTTCAGTGCCTTCATTTCTGCTTCTAATGATCCATTTGCATGGGTGGATTTTGCAAATCCAACCACCCATTTCCCGTTGGTATTTCTGAAAATGCCTCTAAGGCCACATTTCTGGTTATGGTTGTTGAAACTGCCATCTATGTTTAGCTTAAACCAGCCTCTTGGTGGCTTGTACCACTTTATTTTAATGAGAATTTTTTGTGGGGTTTTGATGCTCTTTTCTGTGAGAAGCTTGAATTCAGAAGCCCTTTGAGTAATTTGAGCATCATTAATAGGGTTGACAGTATTGTTTTGATTGTTGTTATTTCTATTAAGCCATATATTCCAGATGTCAAATGGGAAGAAGGAATTCCAATCGATATACTTGTTATTAAGAGAATAGCTAAAGTCTTTTACTTGTAGGAGCCAATGCTTTTCCTTTTCATTATAGTAATTTTTCCACCCAAGACTATCCCAGAAGTAATTGACGGCTTTGAATTCTAGAATAATATTTATTATGGATTCTTCTTTTTGGCATTTACAAATAGGGCAGATGGGATCAATATTTAGCCCAATTTGTGAGAGGTATTTCCTGCATGGTATCCTATCATGAAGACACTGCCACAAGAAGAATTTAATTCTATTAGGGCAATTCAGGTTCAAAATCCATTCAAATTCTAAGTTATTGTCTGGAGGGGTTTCTATAAGAGTGTAACAGGATTTGGTTGTGAAAATACCTTTCGTATTTAGAGACCAAATTGGGATATCATTGGTAGGGCTATTTACCCTTAAGTTGCAAGGGATGTTGAAAGATAGTTTATCAAGGTTCCAGGTTTTTCCATTGAAAATATTCCTGATTTTAAAAAGTGATATCTAATAGAGAGAGGACCTATTACTATTTTTCTAAGGTTACCTATATTAGGTATCCAGTTGGTTTTCCATATGTTTGTGTTGGAATGGAAATGGGGTGACCATGTGATACCCTTTGAGCATAATTCTCATCCCTTTTGAATACTCTTCCAGACGAAGGAGCCTTTATGTTTTGCAACACTAGTCCCATAGGAGGTGATGATTAATTTAGCCCAGGGGGTTGTAGCATTTGTAAGAATTCTCCATACTAGGCTAGCTAACGTACATAGATTCTTATTCACAGCATTATGAATACATAGGCCGCCATTTGGTTTTGATTGGCAAAGTGTAGACCATTTAACTAGATGCATTTCTCTTTTTTCTAATGTGTTTCCCCATATAAAATCCTTTTGAATTTTATCAATTTTGTTGAGGATATTTTTTGGTAGTAAGGTGTACTGCATATAGTGATTGGGGATTGCATTCAGGCAAGAGTAGGCTAGTGTTGTCCTTCCTGCTAAGTTGATGAATTTCAGTTTTTAGGATGCTAGTTTAGCTCTCATTTTATCAATTTAAGAATTGGAAATCTCTAGGCCTTGGACAATTTTTTAAAATTGGGAATCCTAGATATATGCCAAAGTCGTAATGTCTTTGATGAGAGAAACGGAACAGTTTTTGGAGAAGTGAATTTTTGATTTGGTACTATTGATGCTTTAGCCTGATAGAGCACAAAACTGTTCTAGACCATTTCTAATGGCATGGCATGATTTGTCGTTTACCTTTGCCATTAAGGTAAGATCGTCCGCAAAAAATAGGTGAGAAAATTTGGGGCATCTATTACCTAAGGTTATAGGATCCCAGTTCCTAATATCTACTTGGTGCTCTATATATCTAGTTAGCATTTTCAAGCAAAGGATGAAAATATAGGGTGAAATGGGATCTATCAAAGCTTGAGCCTTTAGATGGAAATAATTATAAGCGTTGGACCCAGAAACTTTTAATTTTCTTTGAACAATTAGAAGTTGATTATGCTTTATTTAACGATCCTCCTGCCAATATCGTTGCTGATAATAATGCTGCAAATACTATTGTTGTTGACGTTTTCATTGCTGCTATGGTTGTTGAGGCGAACATGGTGGCTAATAAGACTAACTGGATACTGGATACAGGCGCTTCAAGGCACCTTTGCGCCAAGAAGGAGCTATTTCACGACTTTGAGGAATTCGCTGATGGCGAGTGTGTCTACATGTGTAACTCCACTACAGTTGGAGTTATAGGTAAAGGAAAAATTCTCCTTAAATTAGCTTCTGGAAAAACCTTAGCCTTGAACAATGTTCTGTATGTACCCTCCCTTCGTAGAAACTTTGTTTCTGGTGCGCTCCTCAACAAAGCAGCTCTTAAACTTATTTGAATCTGATAAAGTTATTACTTCTCGTGGAGGAGACTTTGTTGGGAAGGGTTACTTTAGTGGGGGTTTATTTGTACAGAACATCGCTCAAGAGATTACTAACAATGCTAGTACTTTCAATTCTGCTTATATTGCTGAGTCTATTGATTTGTGGCATGGTAGACTAGGTCATGTTAATATTGCTTTTATTTAAAGACTTAGAAAAATGGAATTAATTCTTGCAGTTAATGTTGATAATTTTTCTAAGTGTCATGTTTGTGTAGCAGCAAAATATTCCAAAAAGCCTTTTAAGAATGTAACTAGTAGAAAAACAGAATTGCTTGAACTAGTACATTCAAACTTAGCAGATTTCAAGAACACTGTTAGTAAGGGTTGAAAGAAATACTACATCACCTTTGTAGATGATTTTTCTAAATACACTAAGGTATATCTTCTTAAGTCAAAAGATGAGGCTGAAAGCATATTTTTGAAATACAAGGCAGAAGTATAGAATCAATTAGACAGAAAAATCAAGAGGCTTAGGTCTGACAGGGGTGTTGAATATAGTACTAATACTCTAGAAGCCTTTTGTGAGAAAAATGATATAATTCATGAGGTTAGTGCTCCCTATACTCCCTAACAAAATGGTGTAGCTGAACAGAAAAATAGAACCCTTAAGGAAATGATGAATTCTATGCTTTTGAGTTCGGGTTTATCTGATAATATGTGGGGGGAAGCTGTTTTATCTGCATGCTATGTTCTTAATAAAGTCCTTCATAAGAAGTTAGATAAAACCCCGTATGTGTTATGGAAAGGGTTTGCCCCTAACTTGAAAATTCTGAAAGTGTGGGGTTGTTTGGCTAAGGTTGGTCTACCTGATTTCAAACAAGTAAATGTTGGGCCCAAGACTTTTGATGTTATTTTCATTGGTTATGCTCAAAACAGTTCTGCATATAGATTTATGTCTTTGAATGATAGTTCTATTTGTGAATCTATAGATGCGGAATATTTTGAGCATGTTTTTCCATCAAAATTGATGTGCCTAGTGTTACGCCTAATAATGCTTCTAAATCTATGTCTATTAATTCGCATATTGTGCCTTCTTCTAGTGTTACTGCTAATGAGCATGAAAATAAACTTAGAAGAAGTAAGAGGCGTAGAATTGAAGCTAGCTTTGGTCCTAACTTCATTACTACATTCTTGACTGAAAATATTGATTTTGATGTTTTGAGTGATGAACTAGTATCAATCTATTTAATAGAAGAAGACCATAAGACATACAGTGAAGCAATGAGGTCAATAGATGCTAGTTTTTGGAAAGAGACCATTAAAAGTGAATTAGACTCTATAGTTTCTAATCATACTTGGGACTTGTCTGATTTGCCTAAAGGTTGTAAACCCGTAAGTAGCAAGTGGATTTAAGAAGAAATTGAGACCTGACGGTACAATAGAGAAATATAAGGCTAGACTTGTTATTAGGGGTTTTAATCAAAAGAAAGACATTGATTACTTTGACACTTATTCTCCTGTGACTAAGACAGCGACTATTAGAACTCTTGTTGCTGTAACTGCTATTCATAATTTAGTAATACATCAAATGGATGTTAAAACGGCTTCCTAAATGGTGATTTAGAGGAAGTGATCTATATGTCTCAACCTGAGGGATTTATGATCCAAGGACAGGAGAATAAAGTATGCAAATTGAGTAAGTCTTTGTATGGTCTAAAGCAGGCACCGAAGCAATGGTATGAAAAGTTGAATAGCACATTAGTGGATAATGATTTTGTTGTTAATGTATCTGATACTTGTGTTTGTTCCAAGATGATAGGATCAGATGTGTTATTATATGTTTGTATGTGGATGACATGCTAATCTTTGGCCTTAATGTAAATGTTTTTAATGAGACTAAGAATTTTTTGTCTTCTAAATTTGAAATGAAAGATCTTGGAGAAGCAGATGTGATTTTAGGGGTTAAAATCAAAAGAACTTCTAATGGTTTTTCATTGTCTCAGTCTCATTATATTGAGAAAATATTGAAAAGGTTTAATTATTTTGATGTAGCACCTGTGAGAACTCCTTATGATCCTAGCATACACTTGAAAAAGAATAAGGAATCTAGTATTTCTCAAACTGAGTATGCTAAGATAATTGGTAGTGTAATGTTTCTCATGAATTATACACGACCTGATATTGCTTATGCTATTAGTAGATTGAGTAAATATACTCACAACCCTAGTAGTGAACACTGGAATGCTCTTCATCGTTTGCTAAGGTATTTGAGAGGTACTATGGATTGATGTTTTCATTTGATTAAATTTCCTGCTGTTTTAGAAGGATTTTGTGATGCAAACGGGGTTACTGATAATGATGAAGTTAGCTCCACTAGTGGCTATGTGTTCACTTTTGGTGCAGGTGCTATTTCACGAAAGTCTTCAAAACAGACTTGTATAGCACGATCTACTACGGAGTCTGAATTCATTGCTCTTGAGTTGGAAGGGCAAGAGGCCAAGTGGTTGAGAAACTTACTAGCAGACGTGCCTTTGTTGGAAAGACAAGCTTCACCAGTTTCTCTACATTGTCACTCACAAGCAGCAATTGGAATTGCCAAAAATAGTGTGTACAATGGAAAAAGAAGACATATCCGCATTAGGCATGGTGCGGTAAAACAGTTGTTAAAACATGGTGTTATTTCCTTGGAATATGTAAGATCCGAAAGAAATTTGGCGGATCCTTTAACCAATGGTTTGGCAAGGAGAGTTATCCTTGAAACGTCGAGGGGGGTGGGGCTAAAGCCCATTGTCACGACCCCAGTTCACCCACCGTGAACATGTCGTGATGGCGCCTAGTCTCAACAACTAGGTAAGCCTAACAATGCGGAAACATAACAAACGTGTGGAATAATAGTCAAAACTGAACAATTTAAAGGAGAAACAGTATACAAAATGCCGCTTGGCATATACAACTCCACATCACAGCATCCTACGTTACTATCCCAAAACCCGAAAACTCACGGGAACACAAGCTAAAAGGAATTCAGTAAAGTGCTCTAATCTCTAGAAATGTCTACATCAATAGTACGATAGAAGGGCTAACACTACAGATAGAGTAAAGAAGGAGACTCTTCGGTCTGCGGACGCGGCAGATGTACCTTGAAGTCTCCGAAATGCTCCCTGCCTCAAGGATGATACGCCTGGTTAGAAGTACCTGGATCTGCACATAAAAAACATGCGCAGAAAAGGCATGAGTACACCACAGCGGTACTCAGTAAGTGCCAAGCCTAACCTCGGTTGGGTAGTGACGAGGAAGGTTAGGGCCCTAGTGAGATAAATATATATATATATATATATATATATATATATATATATATATATATATATATATATATATATATATATATATATAATGTAATGACAGGGCAATAAGCAGTAAAACTGAGAATCGATAATAAAGATCTACACAGTATAATAATAGTGCAATAACGGAAAATGAGATAAAACAACTACAAGGAAATACCCCTCATGGCAAGATAAATAATCGGGATCTCTTGGTATCATCAATATACACTCTAGGGATCTCTTGGTATCCCGAGGATCTCTTGGTATCCTCAATAAATATGTCAGGGATCTCTTGGTATCACGAGGATCTCTTGGTATCCTCAATACACGTGCCAGGGATCTCTTGGTATCCCGCACCTCAATCAAGACCATAATTACGCACAGGTGATCTCCCAGGATGTCGTCCCGTAGTCCAAATTTAAAACACACAACAGCAGCTCAACGACATCAAAATAAATTAAGTCTGTAATGAGTGAACAGTAAATTCTAGCCTAACATGCTTCACGTAATGCAATTAAGACAGTTTAAGCAAATAGGCAATTAATTCAACTAATCATACTCTTCTAAACTAACACATGCTATATTTGCATGTAGAATAAAGCAAGTAAGAAAAGAACTCAGTTTAAGTACTTAAAGTAAAACCAGATTTTCAACAATTAGCTCAAGTACGCGCTTGTCACCTCACGTACAAGAAATTCAATTACCAAATATCATATCCTAAGGGGAGAGGGTCCCCCACACAAGGTTAGACAAGCCACTTACCTCGAACCAGCTCCAAAATCAACTCGAAACCACACGTTTGCCACGAGTGTTCGACTCCAAATGGCCCAAATCTATTCAATTTAATTACATATCATAAATAACATCTCAAGCAATTGATTCTACGATTTAATTCAAAGCTAAGACGCGAAATTAGGTAAAATGACCAAAATGCCCCTCAGGCCAACATCTCGGAATCGGATGAAATTAACATTTTCAGAACCCTCGTACTCTCACGAGTGTAACCATATAAAAATCTCTCAAATCGGAGGTCAAACACCCACTCAATACTCAATAATTCGGTCTATGAAGTTTTATCAATTTTTTCCATTCAAAATCCGAAATTAAAAGAAGAATTTACGCTTAGATTAGTGGGTTACAAGTAAAAAGGAGTTTAGAATCGTTACCCAATCGTTGTCCCTGAAAAACCCTCAAAATCTCCCTCAAATCCGAGCTCTCAAGCTTGAGTTTTGGTAAAAATGGCTAAACCCTCGTTTTGAAATGTTTATATCTGCCCAGGCATTTGGTT
Organism: Nicotiana attenuata; assembly: GCF_001879085.1. Classification (NCBI taxonomy): domain Eukaryota; kingdom Viridiplantae; phylum Streptophyta; class Magnoliopsida; order Solanales; family Solanaceae; genus Nicotiana; species Nicotiana attenuata. The sequence goes on from NW_017672912.1 coordinate 107,037, forward strand.
CTATGCGATCGCAAGAGGAGAAATGTGATCGCGAAGAGTAAAATTTAAAGGCTCAGAAAATAGCCTATGCGAACGCAGCCCAAGCCATGCGATCACAGAAGAGAGAGGAACAGACCTATGCAATCGAACCAGCTAATGCGATCACGTAGAACAAAAATCATCACCCTCCGAAATTACACTATGCGATCGCTGAGGGTAAGCTGCGATCGCAGAGAAGGAAAACCTGCAGCAGAACTGAAGAGAAATCTGCAACTCTTTTCAACACAAAAATGCCCCATTGAGCATCCGAAACACACCCGAGGTCCCCGGGACCTCAACCAATCCTACGGACATGTCCCATAACATCATTAAAACTTGTACCAATCCTTAAACCACCTAAAACAACGTCGGAAACTCGAATTAATCAAGGATTTAAGCCTAAGAACTTCAAATTCTCTCAAAATACGCATTCTATCAAAAACCTAACCAAAACACGTCCGAATAACCTGAAATTTTGCACAGACATCCCAAATGACATGACGGAGCTACTGCAACATCCGGAATCCCATTCCGACCCTCGGATCAAAATCTCACTATCGGACCGGAAACTTCAAAAATTCAAACTTCGACATTTCAAGCCTAAATTAGCTACGGACCTCCAAAATACCTTCCGAACACGCTCCCAACCCCGAAATCACCTAACGGAGCTAACGGAACCATCGGATTCCATTCCGAGGCCGTCTTCACACTGTTCCGACTATGGTTAGTTTTCTAAAACTTAAGCTCTCATTTAGGGACTAAGTGTCCCAAAACTCTCCGAAACTCAAGACCGAACATCCCGGCAAATCAAAATAGGAAAAATAAACTTGGGGAAAGCAGTTAATAGGGGATCGAGGCGTAAATTCCATAAACGATCGGCCGGGTCGTTACATCCTCCCACACTTAAACATTCGTTCGTCCTCGAACGAGCACAAAGACATACGTGAAGTAGTGAAAAGATGAGGGTACTGGCTACGCATATCCTGCTCGGTCTCCCAGGTCGCCTCCTCGACCGGCTGACCCCGCCACTGAACCTTCACGGACGCAATGTTCTTCGACCTTAGCTTCCTGACCTGCCTGTCCAATATTGCCAATGGCTCCTCAACATAAGATAGATCCTTCTCCAACTGGACTGAGCTGAAATCTAACACGTGCGACGGATCACCGTGATACCTCCGGAGCATAGAAACATGAAATACCAGATGAACTCCTGCCAAGATGGGAGGTAAGGCAAGCTCGTAAGCAACCTCCCCAACGCGCCTCAATATCTCAAAAGGGCCTATAAACCTCGGACTCAACTTCCCCTTCTACCCAAATGAGATGACCCGGCTGGTCGTCTTAAGAATTAACGCCCCGATCCCCTATTAACTGCTTTCCCTAAGTTTATTTTTGCCATTTTGATTTGCCGGGACGTTCGGTTTGAGTTTCGAAGAGTTCTGGGACACTTAGTCCCTAAATGAGAGCTTAAGTGTTGGAAAATGGTCCATAGTCAGAACAGGGTGAAGACGGCCTCGGAACGAAAATCCGATGGTTCTGTTAGCTTCGTTAGGTGATTTAGGGGTTGGGAGCGTGTTCGGAACGTGTTTTGGAGGTTCGTAGCTAATTTAGGCTTGAAATGCCAAAAGTTCGAATTTTGAAGTTTCCGGTTCGATAGTGAGATTTTGATCTGAGGGTCGGAATGGAATTCCGGAAGTTGCAATAGCTCCGTCATATCATTTGGGATGTGTGTGTAAAATTTCAGGTCATTCGGACGTGGTTTGGTTAGGTTTTTGATCGAAAGCGTGTTTTGAGAGAAAATGAAGTTCTTAGGCTTAATTCGGTGATTAATTCGAGTTTCCGACGATGTTTTAGGTGTTTTAAGGATTGGTACAAGTTTGAATGGGGTATTAGGTGACGTTGGTGCTTTGGGTTGAGGTCCCGGGGGCCTCGGGGTGATTTCAGATGGTTGACGGGAAGATCGAAGAAGTGTTGCAGCAGCCGAAGCATTGCTGCTTCTGGTATTTTTGCATCTGCGCTTGGGAATCGCAGATGCGGCGTGGAGGACCGCAGAAGCGGGGTTGGCCAGGCTTATCAGGCTCCGTAGATGCGGTGGGATTTCCACAGAAGCGGATCCGCATCTGCGTGATCAGGACCGCAGGTGCGGAATTTTAGATTTTTAAAGGTTCCGCAGATGCGGTGGGATTTCCGCAGAAGCGGATCCGCATCTGCGTGATCAGGACCGCAGGTGCAGCATTTTAGATTTTTAATGAAACCGTAGAAGCAGCTTAAGTTCCGCAGAAGCGGGACCGCAGGTACGGTCCCTTGACTGCAGAAGCGGAAACCACTGGACTGAAATATGAAATTCAAGGGTTTTGTTTCAAAAGTTAGAAAAAATCAAATTGGAGCTCGGGAGAGGGCGATTTTGAGAGGGATTTGAAGAGGAGATCATTGGGTAACGTTTATTTAACCCTTTCTAGTTATATTCCATCAATCTATAGTTAATTTTATCATTTAAATTCGGATTGGGGATCAAAAATTGGGAAAAATTTGGAAGAAACTTCTTAGACCGAATTATTGAGTTTTGAGTAGGTGTTTGACCTCCGATATGGGAGATTTTTGTATGGTTAGACTCGTGAGAGTGCGAGAGTTCTGAAAATGTAAAAATTATCCGGTTCCGAGATGTTGGCCTGAGGGGCATTTTGGTCATTTTACCTAAATTCGCGTCGTAGCTTTAAATTTAATAGTAGAATCAGTTGCTTGAGATGTAATTTACGATATGTAATTGAATTGAATAGATTTGGGCCATTTGGAGTCAGATACTCGTGGCAAAGGTGTGGTTTCGAGTTGATTTTGGAGCCGGTTTGAGGTAAGTGGCTTGTCTAAACTTGTGTGGGGGACCTTTCCCCTTAGGATATGAAAATTGGTAATTGAATGCCTTGTACGCGAGGTGACGAGCGTGTACTTGAGCGAATTGTTGAAAACTCTGGTTTTACTTTAAATATTTAGACTGAGTTTCCTTCTTATCTGCTTTATTTTATTTGCAAAATTTAGACTGTGTTAGCTAGAAGAGCATGCTTAGTTTTTCTAAACTGTCTATTTGTTCAAGTTGTCTTGTTTGCACTACGTGAAGCATGTTCGGCTAGAACTACCTGTTGCCTTGTATTTTTAGCTTCGTTTCTGAATATTCTTCATGTTGTGACTGCATATTCACATTGGGAGTACGGATGTGGGATTCTGGTAGCTCCCCCCTTGTTTGTTTACTTTGAGACTGCGGGTTAGATTCCCGGTAGATCCCCCTGCACATTTACTTTGGGACTGCGGGTTAGATTTCCAATAGATCCCCCTGCACATTGATAGTTGGACTACGGGACGGTATCCCGGGAGATCCTTCGGATATACTCATATGATGGACTACGGGACGGTATCCCGGGAGCTCCTTGGACAGTTGATGAAATGGAGTACAGGACGGTATCCTAGGAGATCCTCGTTGTTGGTATTGGTATTGAGCTGTTTTACTCTGTGTTGTCTTATTCTCTGAGTGTTAATTGTTGCCTTGTATAACCTGTCTTACTTCATAGTTGTACTCACTACTTCCGTTTATTTCATGCTGTTGCAAAATTTATTATTATGCTTATTCTCAGTACGGCCCTCACTTTCCTCGTCACTACCCAACCGAGGTTAGGCTTGGCACTGACTGAGTACCGCTGTGGTGTACTCATGCCCTTCTGTGCATGTTTTTCATGTGCAGATCCAGGTACTTCATCCCAGGCGTATCACTCTCGAGGCGGAGAGATCTAGCAGAGACTTCGAGGTACATCTGTCGCGTCCGCAGACCAGGAGTCTCTATCTTATTCTAGCTTTAGCAGTTAGCTTTTCCTTTCGTACTTTTTGCCTTAGACATTCTGGGATGTTAAGCTGTGTAATTACTTTCCGTATTAGCTTGTGTTCCCGTGAGTTTCTGGCGTTTTGGGATGATATTGTAGACTTCCGCATTATTGGGTTGTATATGCCGAGCGGCAATTTATATACAGTTACCACTCTATTTTTGGTTTAGTGTTAATATTTATTTCCGCAATTTAATGCTATTTCCGCATTGCTAGGCTTTACCTAGTCGTAGGACTAGATGCATCACGACATGTTCATGGATGGGCGAACTGGGGTCTGAACACCAAATTATAAACTCCCTTCATAGGAGAAACTCCGAAGCAGAACCCGCTCTCCAACCATAATAGGAAAACATCACGAACCTTCCGGTCCGTGTAACTCTTTCTGTCTGGACTGGCGTGTACGGAGTCTATC
>NW_017672912.1:111357-161193 GCF_001879085.1 Nicotiana attenuata
GGGTACTCTAATTCCGACATAAATGGGTACAAAGCATTCCTATAGGATCTATGTAGTCTATTTGCTTTACATGTTTCAATTTCTCACCGCCTGTTGATAAGGCAGATCCGTCTCTAACTCACGAGCCATGCTAGATCTGATGCTGGAATAAGTCCCTCAATGAACCGACGAACCTTCTCGCGGACTGTAGAAACCAAAGCTGGGGCATGTCTAGCCAAGTCAATGTAGCGGACAGCATACTCTGAGACAGTCATAGTACCCTGGCATGAACGCTCAAACTCCGCGCGACAAGCATCCCTAAGACTCTGGGGAACGTAATCCCTCGTGAACATGTCTAAAAATTGAGCCCAAGTCAGGGGAGCTGTCTCATCCAGGCTGTCTAACTCATAAGCACGCCACCACTGATAGGCAGCTCCTCGAAGCTGGAAAGTAGTGAAGGAAACCCCGCTCGGTCCTGATATGCCCATAGTGCGGAGAATACGGTGGCACTCCTACAAAAATCCCAAGGCATCCTCTGATGCTAACCCACTGAATATCGGAGGATCGTATTTCTTGAACCTCTCAAGTCTTTGCTGCTCATCCTCTGAAGCCGCTGCTCTACCCTCGGGCTGAACTGGTACTGCAGGCGGCGTAGGTATAACCTCTGGAGCCTGCTCAACATGCACTCGCTGCTCAGGAGTGCGGACGACGGGAGTCTGTACTCCTCCCTCGGCCTGGGATGTGGCTGCAGCAAGGGGAAGCAACCCTGCCTGAGCCAAAGTGGTGTACATACTCATAAACTGTGCCAAAGTCTCCTGGAGTGCTAGAGTAGTAGTGGCAGACGTATCGGGTGTCTGGACTCCGGCTGGTACTACTGGTGGTAACTCGGCGGCAGCTCGCGCGGGTGCTCTGGCTGCACCACGAGCGCGTCCTCGACCTCTACCCCGGCCCCGGCCTCTAACGGCGGCGGCAGTTTAAGCAAATAGGCAATTAATTCAACTAATCATACTCTTCTAAACTAACACATGCTATATTTACATGTAGAATAAAGCAAGTAAGAAAAGAACTCAGTTTAAGTACTTAAAGAAAAATCGGATTTTCAAAAATTAGCTCAAGCACGCGCTCGTCACCTCACGTACAAGGCATTCAATTACCAAATATCATATCCTAAGGGGAGAGGGTCCCCCACACAAGGTTAGACAAGCCACTTACCTCGAACCAGCTCTAAAATCAACTCGAAACCACACGTTTGCCACGAGCATCCGACTCTAAATGGCCCAAATCTATTCAACTTAATTACATATTGTAAATAACATCTCAAGCAACTGATTCTACGATTTAATTCAAAGCTAAGACGCGAAATTAGGTAAAATGACCAAAACGCCCCTCAGGCCAACGTATCGGAATCGGATGAAATTAACATTTTCAGAACCCTCGTACTCTCACGAGTCTAACCATATAAAAATCTCTCAAATCGGAGGTCGAACACCCACTCAAAAACTCAATAATTCGGTCTATGAAGTTTTATCAATTTTTTCCATTCAAAATCTGAAATTAAAAGAGGAATTTACGCTTAGATTAGTGGGTTACAAGTAAAAAGGAGTTTAGAATCGTTACCCAATCGTTGTCCCTAAAAAACCCTCGAAATCTCCCTCAAATCCGAGCTCTCAAGCTTGATTGGTAAAAATAGCTAAACCCTCGTTTTGAAATGTATATATCTGCCCAGGCATTTGGTTCTATGCGATCGCAAGAGGAGAAATGCGATCGCGAAGAGTAAAATTTAAAGGCTCAGAAAATAGCCTATGCGAACGCAGCCCAAGCCATGCGATCGCGAACCAGCTAATGTGATCACGTAGAACGAAAATCATCACCCTCCGAAATTACACTATGCGATCGCGGAGGGTAAGCTGCGATCGCAGAGAAGGAAAACCTACAGCAGAACCGAAGAGAAATCTGCAACTCTTTTCAACACAAAAATGCCCCGTTTAGCATCTGAAACACACCGGAGGCCCCCGGGACCTCAACCAAACCTACGGACATGTCCCATAACATCATTCGAACTTGTACCAATCCTTAAACCACCTAAAACAATGTCAGAAACTCGAATTAATCAAGGATTTAAGCCTAAGAACTTCAAATTTTCTCAAAATACGCTTTCAATCAAAAACCTAAACAAAACACGTCTGAATGACCTAAAATTTTGCACACACATCCCAAATGACATGACGGTGCTACTGCAACTTCCGGAATTCCATTCCGACCCTCGGATCAAAATCTCATTGTAGGACCGGAAACTTCAAAAATTCAAACTTTGGCATTTCAAGCCTAAATTAGCTACGGACCTCCAAAATACCTTCCGAACACGCTCCCAACCCCGAAATCACCTAACGGAGCTAACGGAACCATCGGATTTGCATTCCGAGGTCGTCTTCACACTGTTCCGACTATGGTCAGTTTTCCAACACTTAAGCTCTCATTTAGGGACTAAGTGTCCCAAAACTCTCCGAAACTCAAGACCGAACATTCTGGCAAATCAAAATAGCAGAAATAAACTTGGGAAAAGCAGTTAATAGGGGATCGGGGCATAAATTCCAAAAAAGACCGGCCGGGTCGTTACACCAATGGATTGAGGAAGTATGGTGGATACTGGTTTGTGGTCAAACGAAGCCATATGAGACCTCAATATGCATTATATTTCCTATCCCTATGGCGTGTGGTAGTGCTTTATAAGGTTGAGCATACTTTGCTCTTAATGATTCCATAGCCTTAAGGCGTCTATGTGTAGATAGACTTGATGAAATCACCTACGTGAGTGTAAAGGTGGGGTCGCCTTTTATGAAAGACTTGGGATGTCTTTCTAGAGCACTCATGAGACCCAAGGTATGTGCATGACCATAAAAGCATTTTGTTAGTAACGCGCAGTTTGCATAAAATTAAGGATATAGTATGTGTTGTGGGGGTCTCAACTAATGTCCATTCAGTTCAAGAGTACTTCACTTTGTGGATGTTAGTTGTTGCCTCATTTCACTGCGTGTCAATTCAAATCGAAAGATATTGACAATTAAGTACATGTTCCTTCTTTTGCCCAGAATTGTTCTGTTTTTGTCTTTGCATTAGTGGAGGTAATTGAATCAGTCGCTAACTTGAGCATTATAATGTAACCACTCCCCTCAATATAAATGGAACTCATATGTTCATCATACCCTTTTATGTAGCCGGAACAAATACCACTCAATTTTTATTCTGAATTAGTAGAACGTTATACAAGTTGAATCAACATCAAATCTTTTATCATATTTCAATACAAAACTTTCAAAATCCTTATTTCTTTTCAACTTCAATCAAATATAGTCAAATGCCTAACGTTCAAAACATTGGAGAATAATTTTTCCTCCAAGGAAGAAATTAAAATGTTGTAAGCTAGAAATTAATAAATACAATTTGGGAGTGACTTATAATTTGGGATGTAAAATGTAAATGCAAGCTCATCTTTGGTTGGTGCATTCAATTTTGGGGGATGAAGAGTTAACGTAGGAAGCTGGAGATGCAGAGGGGGTCCACACTACAGAGGGAGCACGGGTAGGGCCCAAATGATAGAGCATCAAAGGCGCCCCCACATGCTTTTTCTTCACAAAAAGCTAAAGCTCTAATCTATAATGGTGGTCCTCTGCTACAGTCACTAATGAGGGAAGGTAGCCATTCTACGTCCAATGGTAAACAAGGTAAACTTTAGCGTACGATGCACCCATTAAATGCTTTGATGGATGCAAGATATACATCAACTATAAAGCATTTTGCAACTTTTTATATAGATGTCTCAATAGGATATAATCTATATATATCATTATAAATTCTTTTATGTAAGTAGAGGTGAATTTAAATTAGATTGTTTGATCTTGATGCTCTTATTATTGAACCCATTCTTATATTAAAATTCTTTATAATTTTAGTAATTTTTCGTATTGATACTTCATATCGAAAATACTTGTTTGATTGAACCCAATAGTTATACTCTCTATCTGCCATTAATTATAAGTGTATTTTAACGTGTGGTAACATGTAGTATGCCTCTTTTTTTATTTGCAAATCAAACTTTTTGTTAATGATATAAGATGATATGATAGTATAAAAGTCCTTGTATAATCAATATATAAAAATTAAACTTTCCTAATTATTATTTGTTAAATCACAGTGTTCAAAAAAAAACTAGAATAAACGGAAGCAAAGTTTTATATTTTGAGCCCATAAAATTTCTTGTATGTCCTTAAATAGTTTAATCTCATCATAGTACCTGCGGTGTTGGATTATTTTTTCTCATAATAGAACACATACACACACATACTAGTTTTCTTTTTTTCTTTTTTTGTTGAGAAATTGCGGAAGTCCAAAAATTTCAATGCTTAAATCTGAGGTTAGTTTCTGGGAAATTAATCAATCAATCAATTAGATCCTTTGGTCAAATTCAAATGCAAATTAATTCTAAATCCAAAATTGGTTAGACAACGACGATATGAGGCTTGCCTTATTCACACCCTGTAAAAGCATAAATTTTCATATAAATCCAACAACCTTCTTCTCTTTATTCTATATGGAACAACATTCCTTCATTTCCCATTCAGAAACCCAACATTTACCTTAAAAACTTTGCACTCACAATACTTTTTTCTCGTACGATATACTACACTAATAACATAAACAGAATCACTTCTTCAGCATTGAAAGTGGGCGTAAAACTAATATTTTGCTCAATTACAAATTATGTGTGATAACTGATAAGTGATGTATTTAATTATATATGTATCCATTTTATTTCATTCAAGTCCCAACAATTCAGTATTCAGATGATTCACTATTTTCACGTTGGTCGTCGACTTACAATTCTCTATATATTTCACCGTACCTAGTTATTCTGAAATTCCAAGTTAGTTTACTTGGATAAAGCAATGTATATCGGAAAAGGTCTTCACCCTGCTACCTCTTTAAATTACCGTAATATAATTGCTGGACGTAGACACGAGTGAAGTTATATACTTAGTAATAAAATGACAAAATGTATTACAATACTGAGCCTTCACTGAATTATTGTTGCATTTGATCCAATGCCAATCTATATCTCTTTTCTTAAGGTATGCGAACGTTGGTTGGCCATGCGCGGTAATTCTTGTGATAAATATTACCGCTATTTCTATTAGTAATATTAGTCCAATATTCTAGCACCATGCTTCTCATTTGACCTTTGAGTGTGTAGTTTCGATAAAATTGAAGCCTTAACTAATGAGTCTGGCAAAGTGTGGTAATTGATGTGATTCATTAATTGGTCATAAATTTCTTTGTACTATTCGAAAGATGTGTAGAAAAATAGTTGAGATAGAATTACTTACATTATCAAACTCCTCTCCTTATTCTTTATTAATCTTAATGTACTAATTAGTAAACTCATTAACAAATCTCGGGTGAGGACTAGAATATCATAGAAACTGTGGATCGATATCATATCTTTTTTTCTTTTGACACGATACGTGCCTTTAATTTAGCCACTCCTCTTACTAATCTAGTGGTACCAAACTTCTTAATTTGATTATAATCTCTCTCTTCCATCTCATGCATCCTATTTTATTTTTCTATTGAGTCGATATTTTGATGATTTTGATGTGATTTTTTTTACCCTAAAAATTGGATAACAATTAAACTTATAATATTGTTTTATGGATATGTGATTTCACCTAATATCAATTAACAAACGTGAAGATAAGGGACGCAAATTGACAACAATACAAAGCAAACCAATGTTTGGACAGAGCTCTCGAGCTCGGACACCCTCGAGCTAGCTATGCAAGAATAGTTAAAGGCACAATAAGCTGATGACCAAGAAATCAAGCTGTGAAGTATTATATTGCTTTGATATTCGTGAATGTCACGTGTTTACAAATGATGGGGACTCCCCTTTATATATTAGAGGACTCCTAAAGATGGTACAATTCTAATTATGGAAGTAAATCTCATGATTGGAACAAATAACCGCCCTTGATTGATCTGTTCCACAATTTCCGCCGTGATCTTCGACCGGTTATGGATATCTCGCCTTTTGTTATTGCACTTCACTCGAAGTCGATCATACTTAGTCTCGATCGCTGCTGGCCTCGATCTCGACGGATACCTCGATTCTTGAACTCGACACCTCGTCTTCGTGCTCTGGCCCAATCCATTATGAGGCCGACGCTCGACGTAATCCCCTGGTCTCGATTAAATAGCAAAATCGGGCAAGCTTTATTTAACCGTATACAGATAGTCCCCTCGTTTCTTGGAGTGTAATGAGAAGAAACGAACTTAGCCTTCAATTTTATACTTCGACCAGTTATGATGTCACTATTGTGACGTAAGCGACAGAAACAACCGAAGAGTCACGTCGGTGTGGTTCCCAAGATCATTAATTAGCGTCAGTTGATGGTAGGCCACTAGTGCCTTTTAACCATCGTCGTAAATCCTTAAATAGATCTTCTTCTTACTTCTTTAAATTCTACTTCGAAATTTTCTTGTGCTAATCTTCAAAATCCTTTCGAGTTTTTCAAGTTTTTCTACAAATCTTCAAAGCTCTTCACGTCTTATTTAGCCTCCCCGTTCTTGCACAATCTCTAGGCCTCGTTACCAACCTTTCCTCAAAACTACAAATCTCATCTGCCTCTTTCTCAGAATACATACAAAAATGGCAAAAACATCAAAAACCGTAGGAGAAAGCTTCTTCATCGTGGCCAGCAGGCGATAAAACGCTGGTGGAGCCACGCATCGAGGAATGTGTTCCCATGGTGTGCGATCTCACTTCCAATTTCAAAGTTGAGAAACACTCATCCGTCCCTGGCCGATGTGAGCCAATGTCGAGATACATATGCTTGATAACTGAGGGAGACTTTAAGAAGATGAAGAAAGATTGCCACTGGGAAGGCAAAGAGGTGGTGATTCCGACCCCCGAGGAGAACATCACTATTTATGTGAAAAGGGTTCTTAAGTGTCTACACTTACCCTTTCACGCTGGGCCCCGTTTATCCCGTTGTCATCGACTTCTGCCGCCAATATCAAATAACCTTGGGCCAGATCCATCATTCTTTCCGGCGTATTGTCATTTTTCTTCGATTCTTCGTGAGCAAGGTCAAAGGGATGACTTTTACCCTCGACCATCTCATTAGACTGTACAGCCCCCGACTTTATCGAGGTTGATTAATAAGGCTTCAGCATCGGGCCAACAAGGTGCTCTTGTTGATGGATGGACCGGTTTGTCTGAGTGAGGACTTCCGACATAATTCCGGCCGAAAAGATGTCATTCCCCGAAGAGTGGAACATGAAGCATAAGTACAAACCCCACTATTGGCCTTCATTTACTATTTGGTTCCTTTTGCTTTTTCTCATCGATGTTCCTTCCTATGATGCAGCGTCTCTTGGGTGCCTGGTACAATTTTGAATCTTAAGGGCTGGATTGGGAAATTGGCATCGACTTCTTCATATGTCGAGCGCTCGTGGCGTGATTTAGCAAGGGGCTGATGGGAGGCCAAAAATCATGGTAAGTTCCTTTTCATGTGTTTGACGCTTTTCTCTGAAATGTCTCTTTCTTACTTCTACTTGATTTCCTTCATATAGGTCTCGGGCACAATGCCATCATGAGGCCCCCGTTTGGGGAAGAGGAGGAGGCCCCGAAACTGTCTAAGGCTAAAAAGAGGAAAAGGGTCTCTCCCTTCGACACTCCAAATCCTAAGAAGAGCACGGCTTGCAGGTCGAAGAAAGATGTCGCCGCCCTGCCTAAAAATGTAGTTCAACAACTACGAGATGAAGAGGAGGAGAACGAAGATGCCACCTTCAAGCTGATGGCTCGAAAGAGGAACGCCGAGGTCCCAAAGGTTGCTGAGTTGGTGATGACCGAAGAGGTTCAGCCTCAGACCGAGGGGATCTCGGAAGATGGCCCGAGCAAAGTCCCTGCGTCATCGGCGGCCAAAGATGCCTTCCATCGTGATGGGCAACCGATGGTCGCACCTGAAGGGTCGAGTTCTGAGGCCCTTCAAAACGAAGAGAACGCCCCAAGTGACCTGCTTGGGGCAATAAATGTCGATGATTCACTGCCCCTCCCCTCATTTTCCGAGGGGCAAATTCAGAAAGCCCATGCAATGGAGATCCTCGATGTGGGAATGGCCCTCGAAGGCGATGACCTTTTCCACGATTTCATGACGGGAGTTGAAGATGCTTCCGATCTGGGTGATGCATCGAGCATCTTTTGTAAGGCCCATCGACTCTTGAGTCAGGTAAGCCTTAGCTCCCTTTATCTATATTACTTTTGCCTTCGTTTCCTCTTGCCTGACTTTCATAGGCCTTGACGCTTCATGGGGAAGCATTTTCTAAATCCCGGGTAGAGCTGTACCGGTGTGAGGCTGACCTTAAAAGGCTTACGGAGGAAAAGGATGCCCTAAAACTTCTTATTGGGCCTAAAGAAGAGGAGATCAAGGACCTCCAAGCTTAAATTGGCAATAGCTCACAAGGGCAAACCGACCTGATTGAGCAGGTAATGTAATTTTTTAGAGGCTCGTTTTATTAATTCGAAGACGGCGACTAACACTTCAATCTTGCAGGTTCAAAAGAAGGCCAAAAAGATCGAGCAACTTCTCGAGTAGGCCAAGATGAAGGAGGCAGAGACTTTGGGTTTGAAGAAAAAAAAACATGGACCGCCTTGCCTCGGAGAAAGACACTGCTCGGGCCCAGATATCTTCGGTCGAACGTCAAATCCAAAGCATGAAGGAGGAGAGCTTGGACCGAGCCAAGAAAATTGAGGAGCTCCAGGTTCGGTTAGCTGATGAGCTTGCAAAGGCCACATCTGAGGCAAAAAGAGTAAAGGACGACGCGGAGGCGGTCGTGGCCGTCTACCGAGCTGATGTTGAAGTCGCTCACACTCGAGCAAAGGAAATTTCCGATGCTGCTCATGTTCGATCATTCTGTGTTGTCGAGCATGCCAAATTCCAGTCTCGGAGAGAGACTTTCAAAGAGATTCATGCTCGTAGGTTTGACCTTACTGCCGATACCGAGAATGCGAAAGTGCTAAAGGCCAAAGTCAAAGCTTTGCTCTCTGATGATGATGGATCCAATAGCTCGAGTGGATCCGAGAGTGGAGGGGATGAAGATGAGGCTCCCAGGGAAGGTTAGGCACTTAGAATTTTTTCTTCTTTTTTTGATTTTTTGTGTAAGACCCTGAGTGGTCTTTGTAAATATTTTTGCATATATGAAAGATCCATTTTCTTGATTTGTCTCTGATTTTTCTTTTGTGAATTGTGAAAACTCTGTTTTTCTTTTTGCCTTATGATAATTTTGATATACTTTATATCCTATGAGGATTTTTACTCGCTTCGTTGTCTAGCGAAAAATTTGTTTGTGAACCCGAAACTTGAGCGACTTGATCGAAGTCGGACTAGTGTAGTCTCTATAATCGACTGAGTACTTGCTCAAACTCGAAGTTAGAAAAACCCTTAGGTTTTAATTGAGTGAGGGTGGATTCTCGAACACAAAAATAGAATGGCCCTTGGGCTCTTGAATTGGGCCGATATGGCCTTAAAAGATTGGCTTTTTCCCCTTTTCCGGCTTAAAAAGTTTAATCATATAAAAAATTGTTATGCCTTAGCACGAGATAAATCTGTAGCCATTAGTATTCAGTGTTATTGAAAAACTTTGTTATGCCTTAGCATAAGTTTGTTCGAGAGTCCGAACAATTTGGTACCTCTTAAGGTTTTCGAGGGTTGATGTTATCAAACCCCTATGTAAATTTGCCGAGGGTAGCCCTTTTTAATCGATTTTATGAAAATATTTGAAGGCCTGTTTGATTACGAATTCGGACGTCTCCGAACCGTGTTAGTTTGGCCGTAGCCTTTAACTTAAGATTTTCCCTTTGGGCTTGTTTCTCGCTTATATTTCGAACTTGTTCGAAGTGTTAGTCCCCGAGTGGGGTGGTCGTGGCCTATAAAATCAAGGATTGCCTTTTTAAGGTCATAAGATTTCAAAGTTTAGTAATTTGAGCATGTCGATTTTCGGATGACAGTCCCCGAGTACGGGGTTAATTGCTCGAGCTTTAGTTACGATTGGCTCCTGAGCCGGTTTCCGCAATAGATTGTAAGCATGAAATTGTAAAGTAAAAATTCCACTAAGGCATGGAACATTTGGTAAGGAAAAGATACTTCTTTCAATAGATTGTTCATGCGTACATGTTTTGCCATTAGGGTTCAAGTAATCTACACGGGCACGGTTCATTTGACCGTTTGGCCCTTTACAAAATTTACCTATCGAGACCCTGTCGACACGAAGTATTTTCCCTGAAAACATAACATCCGATGGTGATGCCCCCTAGAACAAATAATTGTTACCTCGTTAAAAACCTCGCCAGAAAAACCCATTTAGGATAAAAATCGATCTAAGGGAAAAAGAGTGCAACGCGTGCTTTAAAACCTGAGGTCTTTGTGTTAAAGAATTTTTCGAAGTCTTCGATCGAACACCTACAATAAGTTAGTATCAAATATAAAGGAAAAAAGGAAAGAGTCATTCCTTAGCAGTAGTATCGTTTGAGGAGTGATATGTTCCAATTATTTGGCAATTATTCGTTGTTCATCGTGCCAAGTTTGTAAGATCCCTTTTCGATGACTCCGAGGACCCGATATCGTCCTTCCAAATTTGGGCGGAGTTTCCCCTCGTTTGGATCTCAAATGTTGAGGTGACTTTTCTCAGAATAAGTCCCCGATTTGAAAGTGGCAAAGATTGGTTCTTCGGTTGTAGTATCCTTCGATGCGTTGTTTCTGTACTGCCATTCTGACGAGGGCGGATTCTCGTTTTTCATCTAGCGATTCGAGGCTTGGGTTCATAGCCTCGTGATTCGATTCTTCCATTGTGTATCAAAACCTGACGCTGGGTTCCCCGACCTCAACCGGGATCACGGCTTCGGGGCCATATACTAAGGAGAATGGTGTTGCCCTTGTACTAGATTTTGACGTTGTTCGATACGCCCAAAGGACTTCAGGCAAAATTTCTCTCCATTTCCCATTAGAGTCGTTCAACCTTTTCTTTAGGTTAATGATGGTCGTGTTTGTTGATTCGGCCTCCGCTCCCACTAGGATGATATGGCGTCAACAGGATCCTTTTTATCTTGTGATCTTCGAGGAACTTTGTTATTTTGCTGCCAACGAATTATTTCCCATTGTCGCACACAATCTCGGCGGGTATCCCGAATCGACATATGAGTGATCCCAAATGAAGTCTATGACTTCTTTTTCTCTGACTTTCTCGAAGGCCTATGCTTCAACTCAGTTAGAGAAATAGTTAGTCATAAATAAAATGAACTTAGCTTTACCTCGGGCTGATGGAAGAGGGCCGACGATATCCATTCCCCATTTCAGAACTGCCATGGGGATAGGACTGAATGAAGTTTCTCCCCGGGCTGGTGGATCATTGTGTTGTCTTTGGCATTTGTCGCATTTTCGAACGAACTCCTTAGTATATTTTTCCATACAGTCCAAATAGTATCCTGCCCTGATGACTTTGTGAACTAGTGATTTGGCACCGGAATGGTTCCCACAAGTATCCTTGTAAATTTCTCGCAGGACGTACGGTGTCTGCTGGACCCAAACATATTGCCAACGGCCCATCGAACATCCTTCTGTACAATGTTCCATCTTCGACCAATGTGAATCGTACAGCTCTCGTTCGCAGAGTCCTCTATTCCTTAGGGTCCGATGGAAGCTTTCCATTCTTCAAATAATCGATATATTTATTTCTCTAATCCCATGTTAGGCTTGTGGAGTTTATTTCGGCATGGCCTTCTTCGACTACCGGCTTTGAAAGTTGTACGACAGTCCTTGAAATAATTTCGTCATCTTCTACCGATGACCCCAAATTTGCAAGAGCATCGGCCTTACTGTTTTGCTCTCGAGGTACGTGCTGTAGGGTCTATTCTTTGAACCGGTGTAAGGTTACCTGTAATTTATCCAAGTACCTCTGCATTCGATCTTCTCAGACCTCAAAGGTTTTGTTGACTTGGTTAACCACGAGTAACAAATCACACTTGGCCTCGATGACCTCTGCTCCCAAACTTATAGCCAGCTCGAGACCTGCAATCATAGCCTCATACTCGGCCTCATTGTTAGTCAACTTAGGGGTTTTGATATATTGTCTAATTGTATTGCCTGTGGGCGGCTTCAGAACCATGCCTAGCTCGAACCCCTTCATATTCGAAGCACCATCTGTGAAATGGGTCCACACCCCCGAGGATGTACCTGATATTAGCAATAGTTTCTTTTCGACCTCAGGTACGAGGGCCGGTGTAAAGTCGGCCACGAAAGTCTGCTAAGATTGAGACTTGATGGTCGTCCGGGGTTGATACTCGATATCGTACCCACTGATTTCGATGGCCCATTTGGCCAGTCAGCTCGAGAGTTCGGGCTTGTGTAAAATGTTGCGAACGGGGTAAGTGGTTACAACACAAATTTGGTGACATTGAATATACGGTTTTAATTTCCTAGAGGCACTTATTAGAACAAGTGCTAATTTTTCTAATTGTGGGTACTGGGTCTCAGCTTCACCTAAAGTTCGGCTAACGTAGTAAACAGGAAATTGCGTACCTTGCTTTTATCGAACTAGGACACCACTTACCACAACTTCCGAGACTGCCAAATATAAGTAGAGTTGCTCGTCTGCTTTCGGAGTATGAAGCAATGGGGGGCTCGAAAGATATTGCTTTAATTATTCCAATGCCTGTTGGCATTCCAGAGTCCAAGAGAAGTTGTTCTTTTTTTTCGAGCAGTGAGAAGAACCTGTGACTTTGATCTGAAGACCTCGAGTGGAACCGGCCTAAAGCAGCTATCCGCCCTGTTAATCTTTGTACGACCTTAACACTTTCCATGACTATGATGTCTTCAATTGCCTTGATTATATCGGGGTTGATCTCGATTCCCCGATTTGACACCATAAAGCCAAGGAACTTACTTGAACCGACCCCGAATGCACATTTCTCGGGGTTGAGCTTCATGTTGTATTTTCTCAATATGTCGAAGGTTTCTTGCCAATGTGTCAAATGGTCCTCTATGCGCAGGGACTTAACTAGCATGTCATCAATGTAAACCTCCATTGACCTATTTGTTCTTCAAACATTCGGTTTTCTAGGCGTTGATAAGTAGCACCACCATTTTTTAGCCCAAACGACATTAAATTATAGCAATAAGTATCATACTTAGTGATAAATGAAGTCTTTTCCTGATCACCCGGGTTTATTTGTATTTGATTGTACCTAGAGTAGGTATCGAAAAGCTGAGGATCTCATGGTCCGCCGTGGCATCGATCATGCGATCAATATTCGGCAGAGGAAAAGAGTCCTTAGGGCATGCTTTGTTTAAGTCTTTGTAGTCTACGCACATTCTAAGTTTATTCCTTGTCTTAGGGACTACGACTACGTTTGCTAACCATTCAAGATATTTTACTTCCCGGATGGATCCTATTTTGAGATGTTTGGTTACCTCATCTTTGATGAATGCATGTTTTACCTCGGACTGGGGATTTTTCTTTTGCTTCACCGGTCTAAACTTTGGATCCAAGCTCAATCAATGAGTGGTAATTTCCGGTGGAATCCCTGTCATGTCAACGTGGGACCAAGCAAAACAATCCATATTTTTTAATAAGGAAATTAATGAGTTTTTCCCTGAGCCTGGGAGTTAACCCCGTGCCAAGGTATACCTTTCGATCGGGCAGATGCTCGATCAGTATGACTTTCTCCAACTCTTCGACCTTCGACTTTGTGGCATCGAAATCATCGGGGATTACGAAGGTTCGAGGTATCATACAATCATCATCCTTGATAATATCCTGCCGTTCCGATCTTGTTGAGGCCTACGACTGGGGTTGCTATTTGACTTCTTGCTTTTCCTTTGATTCTGGTCCCTTTGTTGATATTAGTGCCGATACTGGTATTACTTCATCAATTGCAAATATCTCTTTGGCTGTTGGTTGTTCGCCGTATACCGTTTTGACTCCTTCCAGTGTTGGGAATTTCAAGACTTGATGAAGCGCTGAAGTTATTGCCCTCATATTATGGATCCAAGGTCTTCTGAGCAGCATTATACCACATATCACCTTCGATCACGTGGAACTTCGTTTCCTGGATAGTTTCGACCACGTTTACTAGCAGTATGATTTCCCCTTTAGTGGTTTCACTCGCCATGTTAAAGCCGTTGAGTACTCGAGCTGCAGGCACAATCTGATCCTGGAGGCCGAGTTGTTCTATGACCCTCGATCGGATAATGTTTGCCGAGCTACCTGGATCAACTAACACTCGTTTAACTTGGATTTTATTCATAAGGATAGATATTACTAGTGCGTCGTTGTGAGGCTGTTTGATTCCTTCTGCATCCTCATCATTGAAAGACAAGGTATCCTCTGGTAAATAATCCTGAGTACGTTTCTCCCTTGTGATTGTCACTTTGGTACGTTTGAATATCGGGCCTTGAGGAACATCGACCCCAGCGACGATCATATGAATGACATGCTGCGATTCTTCTTGTTCTTTTTTCCTGTTTGCATCCGTGTCTTTGAAGTGATTTTTAGCTCGGCACTCAAGAACTCTCGAAGGTGACCCTCGTTGAATAAACGAGCTACCTCCTCCCTTAACTGTCGTAAATCTTCGGTTCTGTGACCATGGGTTCCATGGTACTTGCACATTTGATTTGGATTTCTTTGAGCTGGATCGGTCTGTAGGGGTCTGGGCCACCTACTATCTTTGATTCTTCCAATGGCTGACACAATACCTAAAGCATCGATGATGAAGTTGTATTCCTATAACCGTGGCACTTCTTTAGGCTCGACATGTTTATCAAAGCCACTCTAACCCATGAGCCCTCGGGAATTTTGACCTCGATCATTTCGAACGGGATTATGTCTCGGTCCGTTGTTTCTATGATCTGCGCTATATGGTTGGTACCGATCTCTGTTCGATCGGGGCTCTCTGTCGATGTCTCTTTGAATTCTGTCTTTAGATCTATTTGGGTAAACGGGACCGGGCGGGGCTCCCAACTGATCATCCTCGACTCAGATCTTTAACTGGTATCGATTATGCACATCGGCCCATGTCACCGCTGGATATTTAATCAAATTCTGCTTTAGTCGACGTGACGCTACCAAACTTCGCTCATTCAAACCCTGAGTAAAGGCTTGGACAACCCAATCATCGGTAACCGGGGGAGGTCCATGTGTTCCATCTGAAATTGAGATAGGAATTCCCTTAGCATTTCATTGTCCTTTTATCTCACTTTGAAGAGGCCCGACTTCCTAGTCGCGACCTTTATTGCTACGACATGTGCTTTACGGATGAATCGGCAAGCATGGTGAACGAATCGATGGAATTGGGCGGCAAATTGTGGTACCATATCATTGCCCCCTTCGATAAAGTTTCTCCAAGTTTTTTCAACAGAACAGATTCAATTTCATCATCTTCTAAATCATTTTCTTTTATTGCGCATGTATAAGAAGTGACATGCTCATTAGGATCTGTGGTTCCATTGTACTTAGGAATTTCTGGCATGCGAAATTTCTTCGGAATGGGCTTCGGATCCGCACTTGGTGGGAAAGGTTTTCGTACGAACTTTTTCGAATCCAAACCCTTCAGAATCGGGGGTGCCCCCGGTATTTGATCAACTCGTGAGTTGTACATTTCTACCTTTCTATCATTAGCCTCAATTTTCTTTTGTCCTGATTCAATCCGTTTAGTGAGCTCCTCGAGCATCTTCATGATGGCGGGGTCAGTTCCTGATCCATTATCATTTAATTTCTCCTATACAGGTTCGACCCTATGAACAACTTCATGTGATGTATCGAGTTCGATTCTACTTAGCGCTCGATTCTGGTTTTGGAGTTGCGCTATCGCAGCCTGCTGAGTTTGTAACATGGCAAATATCATTCGAAGGCTAATCATGCCTTCTTAACCATTTTGTGCGTTCTGATCAGCTGCCTGGGCGTCTCTACGGACGCTATTCTCAGGGTCGGCGCCTAAGTCTCCATGAATATCGACTCGAGAACTGACATCGACTGGATCTACGGCCTGTGGTACATCGGGATTGATTGGAGTTACTCAATTTTTCGGGCGACCATGTGCTCGTTCTCGCCATGAAGACTAAGGCCGGTATCTGTGTTAGTGGGTACTGCTTGAGAGTTCGACATGTTGATTCCTGAAATCAAAAACACTTACGAGAACAACCGTAAAAGCAGTGTGTGTTATGAAGGTTAATATTAAGCAATCACTACTATCCTTAGCCCTATGGTGGGCGCCAAACTGTTTAACCTAAAAATTGGATAACAATTAAACTTATAATGTGGTTTTAAGGACATGTGATTTCACCTAATATCAATTAACAAACGTGAAGATAAGTGACGCAAATTGACAACAATACGAAGCAAACCAACGTTGGACAGAGCTCTCGAGCTAGGACACCCTCGAGCTAGCTATGCAAGAATAGTTAAAGGCACAATAAGCTGATGAACAAGAAAGTAAGCTGTGAAATATTATGTTGCTTTGATATTCGTGAATGTCAGGTGTTTACAAATGATGGGGACTCCCCTTAATATACTAGAAGAATCCTAATTAGGGTATAATTCTAATTATGGTACAATTCTAATTATGGTAGAATTCTAATTATGGAAGTAAATCCCATGATTGGTATACATAACCACCCTTGATTTGATCTGTTCCGGGATTTTCGCCGTGATCTTCGACCGGTTACGGATATCTCGTCTTTCCGTTATTGCATTTCACTCGAAGTCGGTCATACTTAGTCTCAATCGCTGCTGGCCTCGATCTCGACAGACACCTCGATTCTTGAACTCGATACCTCGTCTTCGTGCTCTGGCCCGATCCATTAGGAGGCCGACCCTCGACGTAATCCCCTGATCTCGATTAATTAACAAAATCAGGCAAGCCCGATTTTAACCGTATACAATCTTAGATTTAACGTATATACAGGTTCACCATCTTAAACATCATTAGTTACTATTATCTCGATAATTGGTGCTTCTAATATTTGTCCATGTCTTGACCAGGAGGATCACGTTTTCAAATAAATTGCTCTCAAATGTATGAATTATGCAATGGGCGAATCCCCATCCAATTTTGTTATTAAAATAGTGAGTGAATGACAGTAGGGCCAAAGGGTACATATTCTGTCAGATATTTAACCTTAAAAGAAGCAAACACTATCAACTTCAGCCATTACAAGAGGGGGACGTTATTCCATTTAAGGAAACTTCACTTTAAATTATGTCATTTGGTCTGACTGCACTACACTACCCTATAGCCACCACCTCTAATCTGAGCCCCAAAAAATAATAATAATAGTAGTAAATAAAAGGTCATATCAATAATAAGTGAAAGTCCATTATTCAATGGAGGGGACTTTTGCAAAGGCAAAATAGGGTTCTCCTCTTCTACCTTTGCGATTCTTTAGTGGAGTTTGGCTAAACGCACAATGGCTAAAAGCTTCACTCTTCCCTTCGACTCTTCGCTGCTTTTTTTGATTCATTCACATCTTCAAGTGCCATGTGACCTGTGAATTTGTTTCTCTATATGACTCTATCTTATCAATCATCATTTGATTGAATGAACACTGGAGAGCTTTTACACTTAGCTAATCCAACTCTATAAGTAATACTCCCTCCCTTTTAAAAAAATTATCCTAGTTTGACTCGATAAACTTTAATAAAGAAGGAAACTATTTTGAGATATGTGGGTTTTAAATAAGTCATAGTACTTGTGTTATTAAAAAACTTTTGAAAGGTTTAATCTTAACCCTGCCATACATTTGTGTCTTTAAAATCTGTTAATCTTTTTAAAACAGACTAATAACGAAATAGTATCAATCTTTTTAAAACGGAGGGAGTAAAACTGATGGATATTATGTGATGGTTAAATGTACTTATTTTTAGTCCGTGTAGATCTCAAGTTCAAGATCTAATAATAAGACTATCTTTCGGCAGAGAAAGTTTTAACCCATTCAGTGGCTTCTCATCATTTTCCCGTGCTTTAGCGCTAAATCATTCTCTCCAATTTTGATTCACCTATTTGTATTATCAATAATTAGGCCCATTAGAAGAAAAAGAAAACTCCTTTGAAGAATCCTTAACTTGTTTGTTTAAAAAAGAAAGCAAAGGTAATCAAATTAATTTAATATTAGAGTGTTATTCTCTGGGCTCAGTCCCCCTCGTAAACTCGATTCAACTATATTACAGCTTCTTTCCCTCAACTCCTACTTGACCTTTTCCTTCATGGCTGGAAAAATAAGCACCTTTTATATTTTTTCAATTTGGTGATCTTTTTATGTTTTGGGGTTCCCTATAGTTTGGTCATCTTGGACGAAAGTCCCACTATTTCACCAACATATTTGGCTTCTTTTAATTCTTTATTCAAAATTGCAATGATCTTTTTTGATTCATTCTTGTTCAAGAAGCAGATAGCAAATGATGCTCACAACCTATATGAATCTTTCACGGATCTCTCGTCTAGCTAGGGCTATAACTTTAGCAAAGAAACAGATTATTACACTAATGTCTGTGTTTGAGGTTTTCTTGGTCACTAACAAATGTCCTATCTCCACCTACCATAATGTGATAGTCACTATAGTCTATGGAGGAAAAACAAAGATGAGAAAGAAAAAAATCAATACTCACGTTACTAATAATAGAATGCTATTAAATAAGACAAAAATAACAGAGATATCATTTTCCCAAAAGAGGCAGGACATTTTAATAATTTTATTGACCGGCCACTATCGTGGCAAAATAAATTCAATTATTGAGTATGAACCCACGTGAAAATTTTCAATTTATCAACTTCACAAATAAACTGGGTTTCCTTTTCACTTTAACCATTTTTCCCAATAAAGTTGCAAAAATATTTTCTAGTCTGTTTCACATGATAAATAATTTCATTTTACATATAACAACTATATGAAATTTTTATATGAATCAACCACAAAATAAAAATCATTATCATATTAGAACTTGCGAAGATCTTGTGTTTAATTTGCATCTGCTTGAACTTTGTCAATAAGATAAAAACGCTCTCCGTACAAAAAGAGATGTTGGCCCAAAACAGTAACAAAAAAGGAAATTTTACCTCCCGTAGCAAATGTATACGTCTTATTTATTATAAATCAAAATTATTTTAAAATATTATTCTATAGCTACCTTTTATATTTTATAGTAAAACAGGTATTTATGGTATGTACTACCATTGAGGCATGAAATACTCTATTTATGTTTTTCCTCTCTCTTTTTTTCCATTTAACACACGATTCTCTCTAGAATTTTTCTTCTTTCTCTCTCTTTCTCCTCTCTCTCTTCGAGCAAAATAGGCCGAATCCTCTAGGGTTACTGCAATTGAATATTTGGAGGTGTGGATGAGAAGGAAGACAACGGTCGCTCGCTGTTAGATCAAGCAGTCGAGGTTCAATTGTCCTTTCCAGTTGGGGAATAGGAAAATTTCTAATGATCCTAGTGTTGCAGAGAAGATTAGTTTTCCGGTGAAAGCGGGAGATATAATCGTGATGGGAACATATGGATTGTTCGATAATGTTCATGATTTTGAGTTAGAATTTGTTGTGAACAATGGGGTTGACTCGTGGGAATCGGACGTGCCTGATACATTGGCTTGGAGGATAGAGCAATATGCACCGGAGTTTTTTTTATCTTCTAATTGTTTCTGTTTGTGAATATATGATTCGGAAAATGCTATCTCTGACGAACTTTTTTCTCTTCTTTGCTGTTTAGTCATGTACAATGATTCAAATACATTGTATTTCGTACAAACTCACTCAAACACGTTATACTTTTGTATAAATACATTTTTTGCCTGTATTTATGTATTTAGAAGGTCTATATTTTTTACTATGGCTGAATATAGGATATAAATATTGAAATACACTGAATACAAACATTAAAATAGAACAGAATATAAATAATGAATACATTTAATTTTAAAATACACTGAATACAAATAGAAATAAAGTGAATACAACCAATGAAATATACTGTATACAATAGCAATAACATGTATAAGGAATAACTAAATTACTGTAAATACGTTTGAATACATTATAAAATAGCGAATACAGTAAATACAACCATTGAATCAAATGAATGCAAGAGTAAAAAAATATATTGAAGTACACTAAATACAAAAAGATAAATACAACAGTTATATAAAACTGAAAAATCGTTCTAATTAATTGGATAGATAATGAGGCATGTTAGAATTGATTTTGTTGAGTTCTATTATGAATGTATCACGCTAATTGGTATTATTTTCGTTATTAGACAGCTGGACAGACCTATTTTTAAGATGATTGTTGTTACTAGATTTATAATATATTGGCGCGAATACATGTGAATACATGCGCGTATAACTGGATTATCTAATTTTTAGGCACCTTTTGCTGATGTATTCATGAATACAGCAATGCGAATACAACAAATACACTACTGAACAACTGAATAGTAGCTATATGAAGTAATTATGTATATGATAGCTATAGAAAAATTAATAGCCAGTAAATAATAATAATTTCTAAAATTCCTCAAATAAATTTCCTTGCGCTTGGTGCTCACGCATCGCCCTAATAGGAACACTGATTCGAATCCAACGTAGATGATTTTAGTTGTGTTTGGTAGAGAATATCGATTAAGATCGAGGGTCAGGTCAAGGCCCTACTAGATTAAATAAGAGACGGAACGAGTAATTTGACAATGCAATAATAATAACAATGGAAATGAAACAAGTAAGGAATATACCAAAATTTACTACACAGAACTAAGGCAAATAATAAATCACGGAAGGAAACAAGGAATGTTATGCCAAGGAAACAAAACAACCAACACAACTGAAGTAAAAAAGAAGTATCAACAACAGTCACTACCGAGGTACCACCTTGTAGTCCTCAATAACAAGAATAATTCACAATCTTTCCTTATATTACCGCGGGAGCCTTACATTTAGTTTTGAAAATCATTTTTCCCGAAATAGCATCCCGCGTTTTAGCCCACCTTATCACACCGCGTGGCTTAAAGTAGTTCCCATACTAGCAACACGCGTATCAAGTCCACCTTATCTCACCGCATGCGTTTCAACCCCAAAACCTTATACCATCGCATGCGTATCAATATCACAACGTATCACAAATTACACCTTAAGTGTCCAATATCACAACTTGCCAAGAAACCAACAACAATAGTATTTTTACAACAAGTAGCCCATGGCTCACCCACAATATGCACAAGAGTATCAACAATAATAACCAGAAGTGAATAACTCAACGAGAATAGTATTTCACAACTTAACACTTTGCCTCAATATGAATCATGACCTTTATAGTTTAGTACCAACTTCAAGAACATGATATTCCAAGAATAACAACTTCAAATAAGGAATTCACAGATAAATAATGAATATGGAAGAAAGGAAGCAAAAACTTCGACTACGTGACCCAAGATCCACCTTGATCCCATCACTAGACACCACGTGACCCAAGAATTTCACTAAATCTAACCGGAACACACATTTGGAGAAATTTTCATACAACTTATTCTCCCTCAAAACCTAAAGCACTGTCCTCAAATGTTGCTCGTGCTCCTTCCTACTATGGGAATATACCAAGATATCATTAATGAACACAACAACAAAATAATTCAAATAAGGTTGGAGCACACTGTTCATCAAATGCATGAAGGTTGTTGGGGCATTAGTCAAACCAAAAGACATCACCAAAAACTCATAATGCCCATAGCAAGTCTTGAAAGACTACTTAGGAATAGTGTAGTTTCCAGCGCTGGAACCATGTGCCCCAACATGGTACACTACTCAATAGCCTAGGACAGTCCCTCTTGATATGAACCAAGTCTCAAAATAACTCCCCCTCTAGCGAGGCTGCTAACTCTGCGACTACCCTTGAGAACCTGAATACCTATCCGAAGAACCCTAAACAGATGGAGCACGATATGAACTCTATGCTGTCAATGCACTAAAAAATGAATAGCCTGAGTGTGCATTGTATGAAATGTGTTTGAATCAACAACCCCGAGGAACTTTGTTACTCCCCATATTTTCGTACGTAAAAATACATCGCAAGTCAGTTAATGTAAGCTCGAAAATCAGATCATTTTTGAAAGTACATAAAGTAAGTTAATAATGTTACCATGGAGGTTACAAATACTTAAGATCATGAATAACAAGTACCAAGATGGTTGGAAGACTTATAAGCTAAACGAATTGAAGAAAATAAGTTTCTTCGGATGCCGAGAAGTTGAGAATGTTATAACCCATACTTTTAGAAAGAGATTGGGGTGCTTAACATGATAAGGAGGTTGTGTTATGAGTTATTTTAGTTGTATGATCGTCATGCATTACGTTTTGAAGTCAAGCGAGTTGTAGAACAAAAGTTGGCAAAGGTCATCACAAGTCACACTCGTAATGTGCTGAAAATTAGGTCAAATGTATCAGAGCTTTCTCCCAATATACATGGAATTACGGGATAATCCACCTATCAAATTGAAGATCTTTGAGTATAATTTCTAAAGCATTATACCATTTGTCAATACGATATCGGAGTATAGAGATATTTGCGTTTCAGCAAGAACACACAGACTGGTAGGTGACAAGTAGGTGTGTCACCTACTTGTTTAAATGATGGGACCAAATAAATCCCAAAAAAGGGGCGGCCAAGGGGCATTTTAAGGGCTAAGTTAAACCATTTATTTCACTCATATTTTAGAGAAAGAACTTTAGACTTAACCCCTGCAACTCCTCCCCCAAAAATCCTAAACAAATCCTAAGCGATTTCGGGTGATATAAAGTGATTCTAGTGCCGAAAAGCACGGATAGCTTGCTAGTTTCCCTTTCTCCTTCTTGTAGCTGCGTTAGGGGACTGGTTTTGGATGAAGAGGCAGTAGGTTTCATGGGATATACTCAGTCCAAGGTAAGTTTATGCTTCTCTTCTCTTATATAAACTTCTGTGAGTCGTAGCTCCATCGTAAAGAATTGAACTTGCGAGTTTTGAAAGTGTAGTATGTTATTTGTTGTTGTGTCACTGTTTTATGGTTGTGAACTTATTATTAAGTTGAATTCATTCATGTCTGGTTTATATGAGAAGAGGCTTATTTATGTACTGTTGGTTGTGTTGTTCGATTTGAAAGAAAAGACAAGTCGGAAATGTGTTTTAATAATCTGAAAAATAAGCTTTAAGTGGCTGAACATGTGGGACTGGTCTACTACGTTACGCATATGAGCCACTGGTTATTCATGTTGATGAGTGCGCCTTACGGACGGTCTCTTATGAAATGCGTAAGTGCCACTTTTTATGTTTCAATGTAGCCCTAGAGATGTTTGATCTATCTGAGGTAAGTATTAAGATATAAGGTATGATTGCTAGAAGATTGTTATAGATGAAGTTCCATAATATGATAGTTTCAGTACAAATAACATATGGGAAAAGGTTCATGTATAACATGACATGGATTAGATGTATATACGACATTAGATGTTCTAGGCCAACAGAGCCTTCCCTTTTTGGTCTACATCCTTTGTACTTAGATATGTTACGAGTCAGAATAAGTTATGTATGATTCTAGGATTTCATTGACCCTCCAGATTACTTTCAGTATATCATATATACATGTCAGTTTAGTTTAATTCAGTTATTCATATGTTATCAGCCTTACATACATAATACATTTCTTTGTACTAATGTCCTATATTCGGGGCACTCCATTCATGCCTGCAGGTGCAGGTTTCTAGTTTGGCAGGCTCTTGTCACAGACAGAGTTGATATCTAGCTAAGGATTGGCAAATCTCCATTTCATCCGGAGTACAACCGAGTCTAGAGGTTATCAGGCTGTCCTATGTATATATATAAACTTATGGGTAGGTCAGTGTCATGTCCTGACAATATTCGGATGTCAGATACTCTTAGAGGCTTTGTAGACGTAGGTTCATTATACATACTATATCAGAGGCCTTGACGGCCCGTGTGTATTCATGTTTTGAGTGTGATGGTTCGCTGCTACAGCGTTTTCCCACTTACATTCCTACCTTATGAGTTGTGGCCATGTTGGCCCATGATAGTTATAGGAAGAATAAGTTCAGCCAAACCAGCCTACGTATGTTCTAGTTTTCATCGAACGATCATGAGTTACAAAGTGATTCGCTCGGGCCAGTACGGCACCGGGTGCCAGCCATGCCTTCCCAGGTTGGGCGTGGCAAACTTGATAACCGGACTGAACATGCCTGAAAAAATGGACTTTACTGTGATACCCCTGCCTCCAAATAAGGCCTTGTTGAAACCACGGGGCCTCTTAATGTCCCAATTCTCTCGCTCCTGCCTGCACATACGCTCTAAGCGCCTAGCAATCTCCACAACCTTTTGGGGCATACTATATAGGATACCAAATTTAAGGCCCTCAATGAACCTCCTCACCCTCTCCCTCTCAATAGGGACAAATAACACAACATGTCGTGCCAACTCCATGAACCTCATCTCATACCGATGTTACACCCCACATTTAAATAAAGCATGGTAAGTATAGCATGACCAATAAGCATACGCATGTTCGAAGCAAGAATGTGGTCACACGTTTTTGTAGGTATGCACTAAGTATATCACCAGGCGTGACAACTAGGGCGGGGCGACCCATTTTGCATGTAGAAGCGGTGGAGATTCCAATGCTTGGTAATAGTATAACATGACAGTAAGCCTCTTTCTCTTTCATTTTTAGAAGTATCACTAGAACAAGTCCCCTAAAAATACTCTACACACCACTTTAGAATTTCCTATCAAAAACCAAGGCAAAGTCGAAGGTGAATCTGGATTTAGCAGGATTTAGCTTAAAGGAACTTGGAAACGTTGTTGTAACCTTGTTTAACCCCCCCCCCCCCCCCCCCCGGTCATCTAGTGGCACTGATTCTGGAGATTCATTAAAGACAAAGTTAACCATGAAAGGAATGTAATTAGATCTCCAATAAGGTATGTAAGACAATCTTCTTTCTTGGCATGAGTTAGTGTAAGCTTCTCGGCATGAGTTAGTGTAAGCTTCTCCTTCTTTCTAAAATGACTCATGTACTATAAAGTTTAGCAGTTCCAAGTCCTCTCAATGATGTTATTGATGACGTCCAAATCCACTACTAAAAAGTAAATGACTCATGTACTATAAAGTTTAGCAGTTCCAAGTCCTCTCAATGATGTTATTGATGACGTCCAAATCCACTACTAAAAAGTAAATGGACACAGTCGCATGCAATATAATTTACCCAACTATGAGTCGGGGTCGAATCCCACAGAGAACAATATGTAGGCGATTAAGAATGTAAGAAAATGATCACTTATCACGCAATGCCAAACACTAAGAATTTGGTTTTAAAAGTGTTTATACCTAAATGCGAAAATGTAAACTAACCTAGAAAGCAAGTAAAATGATCAATGGCTACAAGTATGGTTGCATCGGGAATTACACTCAAGTAACGATCAAATGTATTTCATGATTTTACAAATATGAACGAGTTTATGTTAATTAGCCACGGGTAATAATTCTTAATTAGCTTCTTCCGAAGACTAAAAAGACTTCCTAATTGAATTATCCCTAAAACAATTAAGAGATTAAGCACTCCCGGATATGGCTACAAGTAGTTCAATCCTATCCCTAGGTAGAATCTATAAAATGAGGGTTAACGCCTCAAGTTCTTGTTAATTAATCTTTCCCAACCCCAAATTATCTTTTTCAAAATTAATTCAGAGTTAATGGGCGAGTCCTAGGGTTAGCTAATCCCTTTAGAAACATTAAAGAACAAGAATAATTAAAGTAACAATAACTCACTTCATAAAAGGATAAAAATCATTCAATACATAAGCACAACAGGGTATTTAATCCACACTTTAAACATGAATATTTCCATAAACAAGATTCAAGTGTTGGATAAAATACTACACACTTAGATATACAATACAAAGCAAGGAAATAAAGAAATAAACATAAATGGGTAAGAAAATCTTAACCACAAGCTTGAAATCTTCAAAACCCAATTGTGTGTGCAAAACCCTAGCTTCAATACTTGTTCTCTCTAGTTCTAGCAACTGAAAATAAGCCAAGGATGTTAAGATGTTGCCAAAGATTTTTTACAAATGAGCTGGTTTGGGTATTAAAGGGTTTGGGGTCGAGCAAAACGTGAAATGCCTAATTTGCCTAGGTCTGATGCCAGTTGACCGCATCTGCGGATGAATTCACGCAGATGCTGTTCCGCAGATACGGATACCTTATCGCAGAAGCGGAAGTTTGAAATATGCTTGCCACTGTAGATGCGGACCCCAGAAGCGCAGATGCGCTACCGCATATGCGGAAAGTGACTCGCAGATGCGATTTATCCAAGCCAAGACTCCACCGCAGAAGCGGATCTTCTCACGCAGTAGCGGGGTTGCTTCTGCGACAACTGTTCCGCAGATGCAGAATCACTGGAGAGTTTTGCATTGTTTTCACCTTGTTTTGCTCAATTCCACTTCAATTCAATTCAAATCCCTTCATGGCACCATTTACCTGAAAATCTAACAATACACACCATAAACGACCTCATATTATAGTAAAAGGACATAAAAGCTAAAGAAAAGAGACTAGATTGAGTGGTAAAATAACCACTCACCAACACCCCCAACTTAATGCTTTTGCTTGTCCTCAAGCAAATCAAAACCAACACTTCAATGAGGATTTACCATTTAAAACACAAGTGGTATTGCTATTATTTACACATCACATTCTCCAATTAAGTACCAACTTATGGATTTGGTTGGTACTAATAATTAGGCTCAAGTATGTGTATCTTTCCCGAATGAATCCCTCATTTAAAAACAACTTAAAGAAAGTGCATGAGAGTTTCAAAAATAATCAAGTGACAAGAATAAACCTCAAGAAGCGACTCAAAAGCACTAGTCCACTACATATGCTCAACTTACTCAATTTCACCAATCCTTCCGAATTCATGTGCCCTTATAAGAAAGAAAGTACCAAAATCACTATATTTACAATACAACATAAGGGACAAATTTACAAAAACACTCACTCTCACAAAGAATTTCAAGTGTTACAACGTCTCATACCATAAGCTTGCCCTTATTTTAATTCATCGGCTATTCAAGAGCATTCGGTTGGATGTCCCATAAGGACTTTTTAAGCTTGTAATGTAGGTTTAGGGAAGGGTCGGATAAGCATTTGGATACAAGTGACTTCATCCTCCTTGAACACTACTCACAATTGCCATTCTTTTTGCACTTTATTTCTTTTCAAACCACATAGCCTCATTGGCATCTAGTTACCAACATAGAACCACCTTAAATACCTCTCTAATTTTCTTCAAGGCTCCATATTTATATACATACATATATTTCTCTCTTTTTTTTCATATTTTTCTTTTGGAGCTTGAATACTTTGATATGAAAACTTTAAGGTATATGTTCCTACACTCAATGTACAATCTTACCAATTTTCACTTTGACACCACACCCCCAACTTAGGCTTTTAGCCTCATTCTCAATGTTCAATGAGGGACGGGTTCAAAAGAGGGAATTATTTTATAAAAGGGGATAGGTTTGTAATGAGGTGGCCAAAGAAAAGGTTAAAGGCTCAAATAGGGTACTAGTGATATTATTTATGCAATGGTAGGCTTGAAAGGCTAAAGAGGTTTTGCAAATAAAACAAAGAATGCCTAAGATCATCCCTCAAACCAAACATACTATCATTAGTGTTGAAAGACCAACCGGACAAGTTCTAGATGATAGAAGTTAACACAAGATTTATTTGTACAAACACTAACACACATGGCACATGAATTAATCAAGATGGATCAATTTTATTTTCTAATAATAGCATCTAGAGCAATATTATTCAAACTAGTGGGCAAAGAGTCACTAAAAGAGCCAAAAATTTGTCACAAAAATTATTCTTCACCATGCAACTTACTTGTTTTAGTTCAAAACCAAAATTTGGAGGGGTATTCTTAATTCACATTTCACATACAAGAGACTAATTTTATTAGTACCAAATAATCCAAAAGTCTCCTCCTAGCAAAACAAGATTAATTCCCTTAAGAAAGTTGTCACGCCATCTATCATAGGGAAAAGTCACCCGGTTCACTTCAAAAATATTCCTTGGGAAAGAACCGTAGCATGAAGAAAACCCAAGGAAATATTACTTAAGGAAATAAAAAATAAAAGAAAACAACACTACTAAAAAAAAGATACTAAAATAAAAGCGACTAATACTAATAACAACAAGCTACTAAAGAAAATAAGTAATGAAAGATAAGAAAAAAATATAGACTAATCATACCAAGCTCAGCAAGAGCATCTGCTGCACAAAATAGCCCGACAAGGGCACACAATATCCAAAACAACACAATAAGCCCGACAAGGGCACACAATATCCATAACAACAAAATAAGCCCGGCAAGGGCATACAATATCATAGTAGTATGAATACAGTATACTCCTACAGCCACCCCCTACTAAAAACATTGAAGTGTCCTCACTGCACAATATCAAATATAAAGCAAAAATAGTTTGAGGGTCTCCCCGAGGTCTGCATCAGACTAGCAGAGTGTGGGGGGGACGGCTGATCAATGCTGCGCTGAACTCGTAACCTCATCATCCTCAGTCTCATCATCATCATCATCATCATCATCATCATCATCATCATCATCATCACCATCACCAGCAGCTCCTGACATGAAAGAGTATTCCTCGCTATCATCTTTGTCCCCCACTGGTATCTTCTTGCCTGGGTTTCTCCATTTGAAGATGGCCTTTATGCCTCTCCACATTTTTATCATGAATTTGCTTTTCTTTTTGTTCTTCTCCTTCTCCTTCATCAAGTCTGACCGGAGATCAGCATGGGCCTTAGCCAAGGTGCTGTAGGCTGTCTCAAGTCTGGTCGCTGATGTTTCCATCTTCTCATGAGAATCTTTCTGGCTCTTTTGCGCATCTAAGTAACTCTTCATTTCTTCCCTGGAGAAGTATGAGGGCCCAGGCTGGGAGGATGAAGGCCCACTCGGAAGCTGTGACACTAACTCCCAAATAGATACAAGCTCGGAGTTTAGCACCCCAAATGGTCCCTCAGGTGCAGCTGCCTGTGATGAAGACTCTGGACCGGTAGTAGAAGTGGTGACCTTTCTTTTCTTGCTTTGGACTGCACTACCCTCTCCTGTCACTCTCAGTGGGTGAAAAGGTTTGTCAGCTGGTAGCCATCGATCGGTGCTACGCACCTCAACCTCTGCTCTCGTGCATAGCTGTGTGATCAGTGAAGGGAACATCATCCCTGCATCCCTGTCTCGCAAATACTCCCTCAGCTCCCGCAGGATATAGTACCCGACATTCACAGGAATGTCGTCCAGGATGCATGCAATGATCAATGCCCTGGTGTAGGAGACATCTGAGACGTTTCCACAAGGAGACACCCTGTTGCAAAGGATGTACAGCCACATTTTCGCTTCAGCAGTGAAGTCAATTGATCTCAAACCTTTTCTCCGGTTACCCCATTTGGCTCTCATGCTCGGAGGGAAGAGTTTGGAGACAAGCCACTCCCAGTTGTCACAATGATCTTTCTCTTGCACCGGCTCCATTGGATAGTTGTGAATCCCAAGAGTGTCATTTATCTGCTCTATCCCAAACCGTACCAATTTTCCTCTGATGACGATTTGTGGATTGGCAAAATCTGTGCGCTTAAGGTTAGCATAGAATTCGCGAACCCACTCCTCATTAGCTTTGCATGGAGTGGGAATGAAGCATGACCATCCGGATGTATGGAGACGGGCATAGAAATCTGGGAGCTTCTCGGCCAATTTTTCTTCGTTGATCCCCTTTTCAAGCACTATCCTTTTGTTGAAGAGGTCGTCCAAATATCTACGCTGGGAGGTCAGCTGACATGAAGCGTGATTCATCATACGGTTCCTCAACCTCCTCCTCAATTTCATGTTGGTGTTGAGCATTTTCATCCATATTCGGGTCCAATTTCAATCAAAGTACCTTCACAAAATCAAAACAAAGTCAGTCGGGCGATAGAATCATGTTAAGCAATTCAAAATACTGCAATTAGGCCAAAGAATCCAGTTGAACGGGCCCGGGAAGGCCCTCTTGCAAAGCTACTGGAATTGTGCAATCTACCCAGTTTTTGCATCTGCGAAAAAAAGCCGTAGGAGCGGTTCCGCTTCTGCAGAAAATTAACCGCATCTGCGGTTTTCTCAGCTTGGCCAAAAATCGCACCTGCGGAAAATCATCGCAGGTGCGATACCGCATCTGCGAAACACTGACTGCATCTGTGGTATTCGTCAAGTTCTTCAACTGCCCAGATTTTTTTTTCAATTTTTGATTCTCAAACCCAATTTTTAATTTATACTCAAGACTTCTAAATTAGTGCAGTACATGAAATTTTGATTCTAATGAGACCGACTTTGTGGTATTTAGCAAGAGATTTTCTATTAAGCAATTTGTCGAACATCTTGCAAGCACTTTAAAGCCTCTTATTTACACAATTTGGGTACTCAGATTTCCCACAAATGTGATCCAACACTAGCAGCACATAAAAATGCACTCTCAACCAATTTTCCTCACCCTATTTTTACACAAATCAGAGTGGAGTGGGGAAATAGGGGACAGCCATGGCAGGCCTGAGAAAAAGAAGAAGGAGAAAAGAGAAGACAAAGAAAGAAGAGAGAAGTAGATGAGAACCAAGAGAAAATACCTGAATATCGTGTGAGTGCAATAGAATTCACAAGAAATGGAGGTTTTGGAGTATGTTAGAGATGGGGGATTTTAGGGCTGGGAGGAGCAGTATGCAGAATATACTTGTGAAGGAATGAGACTTCTATTTTTTTAATTTAAGACCTGCTCGATTTCCGCATCTGTGGTATTTTACCGCTTCTGCAACGCCGCTTATGCGGCTAGTGACCGCTTCTGCGATATTGTCCGCTTATGCGATATAGACCGCTTCTGCGTGACCGCTTCTGCGGTCAAATATCCGCAGATGCGGTTACACCAGAAGATTGATGCACATATTCTGCAGCTACTATTTTTGGCCCTCCGGACCACTCCGACCTGCTCAAATCAACTCCAAAAAATCTAAAACTTGGCAAATTAGTCACAAATAATATTCTAAGCTATTCTAAAAAAGAAAATTTTAAAAATGACTAAAATTTTGAAAAACGATGGGTTGCCTCCATCAAGCGCCGCATTTAACGTCGTGGCACGACTCAAGTCAACTTTACCACTTTTCTCGCCACTTTGATGATATGAACTGGGCACCTAGCTTGGAATCAAGCTTGTGCCACGAGCGATGGGGGGTGGTAAGTTGATAATCAAGCCAAGCCTTAAATTCTTCATTTTGCACTTCTTGGCCCTCATGTGAGGAATGTCATTTTGCTTTCTTGTTCCCTCAAATTGTAAGATGTATGGTTGTTGCCTTTCCTCCTCGCAATCCCTCATTGACTCGTGTAGTTCAATTCCCATATCACCGCACAATTCCAATGTTGAAAAATGCTTGGAATGTGACTTCAAACCTCCAACTTGCAATTTTTCCCGGATTTTGACATCCTCTTTTTCCCCCGGATTAGAGTCAATATCAACCATATTCTTATTTACACCGGTTGACTCTAATTCCATATTTTTCTCGGCATCATTAACACTCATGGAGTCGGTTGGCGGATGTTCAATTCTTGATTCCTCGAAGTAAAGCTCACTTTCTTCCTCAGAATTGGACTCTCCTTGGCTTCCTTCCACACTCTCAAGTTGGTGGGCATAGTGAGCCTCAACCAATATTTTCATTTGCTCTTCCAAAGTGTGGATATGTTCATCATTGTAAGCCAAGCCTTGTTTCAAGTCCTCGAGTGCAAAGTTGTGCTTCTCCTCATTTTCAAGAATGGTCTCCAACATGAGCATCATCTTCTCATCTTGAGCATTTGAGAGCTCTTCTTGGTTTTGATCAAGTGCCAAGGAAGGATTTTCGGCTTCCACATCTAAGGAAAATTCTTGGCTATCATTAACTTCCGAGGCTTTTTGGACCTCTAAAGCTTCAAGCATTTCTCCCATTTGTGAGTGCAACCTTGCAAGTGCCAAGTCATTTTGGAGACTATTTTCCAAAAGCTCCTCCAAGGCACTTTGTTCTTTGTTTCCTCCTTCAATTAGGCACTCCAACATGAGCTTGAACTCTCCATTTCGGCCATGCTCAACTTCTTCCACTTCCATAGCCCTATAATTTTCATCACAAAAAGTAGAATCATCACAAAAAGTAGCGGGGGCTTGGGGAAGGGAAGGACAAATAAGCACAATCATCCCAATGACCATTTTGAAAACCACACTTATCACAAATACTCCACTCATGGGTTTGAGATTGTGCGCACAATCCACCCCCGGGAGAATTTAAACAATTTTGCCACGAGTGTGGTCCTCCACAATAAGGACAAGGGTCATCAAAGTATGAACAACTACCATCCGACCAATTTTCATTATATGATGCCATTTTTCAAAAATAAGAAAATAAACAAGAAACAAACAAGAAAAATAGACCAAGGTAAGAAAAATAATTACACAAATATTCACAAGTTTGGACCAAAGCACTTACGCTTATTTCTCAAACAACCTAAATTACGCCAAATTATTCCCCGGCAACGACGCCAATTTTGATGACGTCCAAATCCACTACTAAAAAGTAAATGGACACGGTCGCATGCAATATAATTTACCCAACTATGAGTCGGGGTCGAATCCCACAGAGAACAATATGTAGGCGATTAGGAATGTAAGAAAATTATCACTTATCGCGCAATGCCAAACACTAAGAATTTGGTTTCAAAAGTGTTTATACCTAAATGCGAAAATGTAAACTAACCTAGAAAGCAAGTAAAATGATCAATGGCTACAAGTATGGTTGCATCGGGAATTACACTCAAGTAACGATCCAATGTATTTCATGATTTTACAAATATGAGCGAGTTTATGTTAATTAGCCACGGGTAATAATTCTTAATTAGCTTCTTCCGAAGACTAAAAAGACTTCCTAATTGAATTATCCCTAAAACAATTAAGAGATTAAGCACTCCCGGATATGGCTACAAGTAGTTCAATCCTATCCCTAGGTAGAATCTATAAAATGAGGGTTAACGCCTCAAGTTCTTGTTAATTAATCTTTCCCAACCCCAAATTATCTTTTCCAAAATTAATTCGGAGTTAATGGGCGAGTCCTAGGGTTAGCTAATCCCTTTGGAAAAATTAATGAACAAGAATAATTAAAGTAACAATAACTCACTTCATAAAAGGATAAAAATTATTCAATACATAAGCACAACAAGGTATTTAATCCACACATTAAACATGAATATTTCCATAAACAAGATTCAAGTGTTGGATAAAATACTACACACTTAGATATACAATACAAAGCAAGGAAATGCAGAAATAAACCTAAATGGGTAAGAAAATCTTAACCACAAGCTTGAAATCTTCAAAACCCAAGTGTGTGCGCAAAACCCTAGCTTCAATACTTGTTCTCTCTAGTTCTAGGAACTGAAAATAAGCCAAAGATGTTTAGATGTTGCCAAAGATATTTTACAAATGAGCTGGTTTGGGTAATAAAGGGTTTGGGGTCGAGAAAATGTGAAATGCCTAATTTGCCCAGGTCTGATGCCCGTTGACCGCATCTGCAGATGAATTCACGTAGATGCGGATACCTTATTGCAGAAGCGGAAGTTTCAAAATATGCTTGCCACCGCAGATGCGGACCCTAGAAGCATAGATGCGCTACCGCAGAAGCGGAAAGTGACTCGCAGATGCAATTTCTCCCAAGCTAAGACTCCACCGCAGAAGCGGATCTTCTCACGCAGAAGCGGGGTCGCTTCTGCGACAACTGTTCCGCAGATACGGAATCACTGGAGAGTTTTGCATTGTTTTCACCTTCTTTTGCTCAATTCCACTTCAATTCAATTCAAATCCCTTCATGGCACCATTTACCTGAAAATCTAACAATACACACCATAAACGACCTCATATTATAGTTAAAGGACATAAAAGCTAAAGAAAAGAGACTAGAATGAGTGGTAAAATCACCACTCATCAGTTATCTTATTCTTGTGTGTATTTGGTAGCATGTCTTTCAAAGTCTACATCGATCCGGTTGGTATCCTGTGGTAAGAGAGTATGGTTTATTCTAAATTTAAAAGTTGTTTTCCACAGTTTGATTACACCCCTAGTGGCGTGTCTTCGGTATTCAGGTTGGAATCACGTACTCACATTTCTTATACTATGAATCTAATTTATTTGTGCTTCTTAGTCTTATATACTCAGTACATTATGCGTAGAAACGCCTTTTCCTTTTTGGGCACTATGTTCATTCCCACAGGTATAGATAGACCCGGTGACGCCCATCCGTAGTAGGTGCACGATTCAGCTGTTGGCTGTTGCTCTCCACTTCTTCAGAGTAGCTGATCAGAGGTCAATAGGTACTGAAGCAGATGTCATACATAATTTGGCTACCGTGGGACCTTGTCTCGACCAAGTTGTGTCATATATGTAACACTTTTGGTACTCTTAGAGGCTTGCAACCTAGTTTTAGTGTTTGGTTGCATGTAATGGATGGGTAGGACTATCTTAGTATCAGTGATGTTCATGTATAAAATGCCAATGTTTCTTTTGTGAATCAGTTGTACTCATTTTAAATTTTGATAGTCGTCTCTTGAAGGCCTCAGCTGCATAGATTTTTATGAATAAAAAGATTGAAGAGCATGCATCGGTTCGCACGGGCCTCCAAGCATCGTGTGTCGGTCGCACCTCCAAAGGGTAGGGTATGAAAAACTTGGTATCAGAGTAGTACATGTCTTATAGAGTCTGCAAACAAAATCTAGTAGTCTTGTTTATGGGTATGTGGTGAACCATACTTATAAGCAGGAGGCTACCAGATATTTAGGATGAATACCCTTCTTTATTATCTAGATTGTGCGATAGAGGCGAGGTTATAAGTATTCGCTTCTAATTTCCATCTTATTTATATTAATAGCGATGCCTACCATGAGACGTCAAGAACTTGTTTAAGGACTAAATGAAGAAGCGGGAGAAGGTACTAACTAGGTGCCATCAGCCCCTATGGGTCAACATGGACCCCACGATAAGGTTGGAACTCAAGTTTCGGGGAAAACACCACCACCCACGATCCACCTAGAGAAGTTAATGCACCCCTATTCCTCCCTCATTTGTTCCCGAGGAGGACTTAGACATGAGAAATTCAGTGCAACTATTGACTCAATTGGTGGTCTCTCAAGCCTAGCATCAAACCCCGTCCACCTCGGATAGAGTGGTCAGCTTGAGAGTTTGGGACTTTATAAATTTGGACCCCCAGTGCTTACCGGAATAGACTCCAATCCCTAGAATTTTTTAGACCAAATGCAGGACCTTACGAGTTATGCATGCCACTGATACAGAGTGCATGGAGCTTGCCTCATATAGATTGCGGGAGGTTGATGTACTTGGTATGAGATATGGGAGCAGTCTAGGGGACCTCTCGCCCCACAGGTTGGATGGAGAGAGATTTCTGAAGCCTTTTTGCAGTAGTGTTTTCCTATTGAGCTCCGTGGAGCAAAGAAATATAGATTCTTATGGTTGGAACAAGGTAACATAAGTGTTCGGGAGTACAACATGAAATTTAACTCCTTGCCCAAGTATGCTCCTTTGATTTTAGTAGAGATGAGCAACAGAGTACTTCGATTCGTGGGTGGACTAGGATCACATTTGATCAATGAATGCACCATTTCTTCCTTTATTCAGAACATGGACATTGCTCATATACAAGCTTATACGCAGGGCTTTGAGGATCGAAAAAGGCAACAACGAGCTACTCGAGAGCACGATCGAGGCCAACATGAGAGAGCCTGGTCTGATGGTGATATGAGAGAGTAACGAGGTTAGTTTAGACCCCCGTTTACCCGACATCCATTTCATCTGGCGGCAAGTGCAATGTCACAGTTTCAGGATCAGATCCGTGGCCGGATCACCTATTCTAGTCAGAGTTAGAATCCCTACAGTTATAGCTCACAATTTTCTGGAGACCCTGGTAAAATTAGGCCCCCGGTGCCGCAACGTGGCCGGTGTGGTAGGAATAATTTTGGGCATTGTCGTCAGGGTTTAGACTCGTGCTACTCTTGTGGGCAGCCCGGTCACATCATGCGCTTTTGCCCAACAAGAAATATGGATGGAGTGATACTACCAACGGGATCGGAAAGTGCTTTTTCATCGATATGGCATCCTCGTAAGGACGGTATACATCCACCGATGGGAAATGGTAGAGGTATAAGTTGAATATCTAGCCCAGTTGGGCAACAGCAAAATCACATCTACGCATTATCAGGTCGTGAGAATTTAGAGTCATCACCCAACGTGGTCACAGGTATATTATCCGTATTCTCCCTTAATGTGTATTCTCTTATAGATCTAGGATCCACATTGTCATACATTTCCCCATTTGTTGCTATTAACTTTGGTAAGAAACCTAAATTGTTACGTCAACCATTGTAAGTGTCCATGCCCGTGGGCGAATCAGTGGTAGTTAGGAGGGTGTATCGAGGTTGTGATGTGATGATTCATGATCATCGTACCTTGGCCGATTTGAATGAATTATAAATGATAGAGTTTGATGTCATCATGGGCATGGACTGATTGGCCTCTTGTTATGCTATAGTTGATTGTTGGAAGAGCGTTGTTCATTTTAACTTTCCGAGAGAACCTGCTATCGAATGGAAAGGCGATGTTGCAATGCCAAAAGAGAAGTTTATTTCTTACCTTAAGGCCCGAAAGATGATCACGAAAGGATGTTTCTATCATTTTGTGCGGGTGCAAGATGCGGAGGCGAAGCCTCTTACCCTTCAGTCGGTACCGGTAGCAAGTAAGTTCCCCGATATATTCCCTGATGAGGCCCCGGGTATTCCACCCGAGAGGGAGATTGAGTTTTCTATCAACGTACCACCCGATACGCACCCGATATCAATTCCCCCGTACAAGATGATTCCCGCCGAATTGAGGGAATTAAAGGATCAGTTGAAGGATCTTCTTGACAAAGGATTTGTCGACCCAGTACCTCTCCGTGGGAAGCCCCAGTGTTATTTGTTCGAAAGAAAGATGGATCATTAAGGATACGTATCGATTATCGACAGCTGAGTAAGGTAACCATCATGAACAAGTATCCGCTTCCAAGAATCGATGATTTGTTTGATAAAATTCAAGGTGCTAAGTACTTCTCGAAGATTGATCTCAGATCTGGGTACCATCAATGAAGGATCAAGGAAGAAGATGTTTCGAAGACAGCCTTTCAGACCCGATATGGCCATTACGAGTTTCTTGTTAACATAGTATCTTGGGAACATAGTATCTAAAGAAGGTATCAAGGCCGATAGCCAAAAGATTGAAGCAGCTAAGAGTTGGCCAAGGCCCACAACTCCTAGCGAAGTACGCAACTTTTTGGTCTTGGCCGGTTACTATCAAAGGTTTGTGGAAATTTTCTCATCTATAGCCGCTCCATTAACTAAGGTGACACGCAAAATAACAAAATTCCAATAGACCGATGTCTGCGAGAAGG
Organism: Nicotiana attenuata; assembly: GCF_001879085.1. Lineage (NCBI taxonomy): Eukaryota > Viridiplantae > Streptophyta > Magnoliopsida > Solanales > Solanaceae > Nicotiana > Nicotiana attenuata. The sequence goes on from NW_017672912.1 coordinate 149,014, forward strand.
GTTTCCAAGAGTTAAAGGATAAGTTAACCTCGGCACTGACCTAACACTCCCCAAAGAACCCGAGGGGTATGTGGTATATTGTGATGCCTCTAGAGTAGGATAGGTAGTGTTCTAATGCAACACGGAAAAGTTGTCGCTTATGCTTCGAGGCAAGTAAGGAAGCCCGCGCAGAATTACCCAACTTATAACTTGGAGCTAGCAGCTGTTACATTTGCCTTAAAGATATAGCGTCACTACTTGTATGGAGCTCATGTTGATATATTTACCGAACAACAGAGCTTGAAATGCATATTCAAGAAAAAAGAATTAAATGTAAGGAAGAGAAGGTGGCTTGAACTGTTAAAGGACTACGATGTTGACATTTTATACCATCCCGAGAGAGCAAACATTGTAGCTGATGCGCTGAGTTGGGAGTCCATAGACAGTCTATGACATGTGGAAAAGCAGAAGTTGGAGATGACTAAAGACTTGTAGTAGTTCGTGTAATTGCTTGATACTGGCAGCGGAGAAGTCAAAGTTCGAAATGCTGCCGAATCTTCGCTAGTGGCCGAAGTGAAAGCACGACAATTTGAAGATCCAGCCTTGGTAAAAATAAGGGAAAGTGTTCCATTAGAAAAGAAGCGAGTGTTGGAGCTATCCGAGGACAAAGTCCTTAGACACAAGGACCGGTTGTGTGTGCCCAATCTAGGGAAAATCCGAGAGCAAATCATGGCAGAGATTCATTGGTCCTAGTATTATGTTCATCCAGGGTCCTAAAATGTACCATGCTCTTCGACATCTATAATGGTGGAACATCATCTAGAGGGACATCACTGAATACGTCACTCGGTGTCCAAATTGTCAGCAAGTCAAGGTTGAGCATCAGAAAGCGGGAGTGTTGCCACAGAATATGGAAATTCTGACCTGGAAATGGGAAATGATCGACATAGGTCTTTTTATCGGGTTACCCTAATCACGCCAAAAGTCTGACTCTATATGGGTTATCGTGGATCGACTCACCAAGTCGGCTCACTGTCTGCCAGTTAAGACTACATTCTCAGCTGAAGATTATGTTGAGATATACATTAAGGAGATAGTTCGACTCCACGGGATTCCAGTTACCATCATATCAGAAAGAGGTTGGGTTTACAGCTAACTTCTGGAGATCATTCCAAAAAGGATTGGGAACAAAGATCAACCTTAGTACAACTTTCCATCCACAAACCGATGGCCAAGCCGAGTGCATTATTCAAATGTTCAAGGACATGTTACGGGCATGTGTTTTAGACATCAAGGGAGATTGGAAGGATCATCTACCATTCTTCGAATTTTCTTCCAAATCTGATTCTTTAGAAAATTCCTCCATGTCCAAAATGAATCCGAATTTCGATCCGAATCACATTAGAGGCCACCAGGGCCCTATCCCAATATACAAAAAAGTCCTAAAACACAGCATGGACCTACTCGAGGCTTCAAATGACATAAAAGAACATGCCGAACCATATAAAATCCACTACGAATGACATCAAATTTTGATGCACGTCCGAAATAACATAAATGACATATTCCAACTCCCGAAACCAAAATCCGAACCCGATATCATCAAAGTCAACTCTCGGTCAAACCCATCAACCTTCCAAACTTCAACTTTCCAACTTTTGCCAAAAATCACCAAACTAACCTACGGACCTCCAAATTGACATCCAGACATACGCCTAAGTCCAAAATCATTATACGAAGCAATTAGAACCATCAAAATCCATTCTGGCATCGTCTACACAAAACTAAAACTCCGGTCAACTCTTACAATTTAAGCTTCCAACCTTAGGACTAAGTGTCTTAATTCACTCCACAACCTCCTTGAAACCAAACTAACCGCCATGGAAAGTCACGTAAACAGAAATACACATATGTAATACATCAAATAGGGGAAACTGAGCTAAATTCTCTAAAATAATTGGCCAGGTCATTACAGCATTGCCTCAACATATACTCCAAGATCTAAATGGTCTGCTCGGACTGCTCGTCCATCTGAGGGTGAAATGCAGTACTCAACTCTACCTGTGAGCCCAACTCATGCCTATTGCATCAACACACACCAAGAATAACATGCGAAACATCAAAATATACCATATATAGCCCCGAACCGAAAAGCAATAATAAAACTGGAGCTGTAGTCAAAGCAGTGTTGAGCTTCTAAAAGTTGTCCTCACACTCGTCAAACCATCTGATTGGTGCACCATTCTGAGTCAATTTTGTCAATGGGGTTGCAATAGACGAGAACCTGTTGATACCCAATTTTTCCCTATGTATTTTACACTCAAAATACTTTCAAAATAGCATGTGTATGCATATATAAGCATGACCAAGAGCTTTGGTATTTTTTCCTAATTTTTTTTAAGATTTTTAAAATTAATTATTGTCCATTTTGGCAGTACAAAATCCAATAATTGTTCCCAAAATGGTGAATAATTTATTTCTATTCTCGTATTTACACCAAAATATAATTAAGGTGATTTTGGCATATTTTTATAAATTTATTTGATATTTTTAAAGCTAAATTGCATATAATTGCAATTATAGCCTATTTTACGATTAACAACATTTTACAATTATAAAATCATTTCCAGTATTCTTAGATCAATATTTATATGTTATTAATTAGTTCAGTGCCTTTAATATGTTTTTAAAATCATTTTAACTAATTTTATAAAATAAAAAGGGGGGAAATTGGCTATTTAACACATAGCCCATTTCTATTTCAATTGTAGCCTCAATTTGACCCCCCCCCCCCAATTCCGCCCAAATCAAAATAACCCAATTTCAAATTTAACCCATTTTCAGACCCACCAGGCTTCCCCTTTAATCCTGGCCGTTGATCATTTTGATCAACGGCCGTGATTCTTCCTTTCCATTTTTAATTACCAATACCCCCTTACCCTAGTTCATTCTATCAAAGACGCCGCCTTTGAACTCTCTTCGTCTCCCAAATTCTCTCAAGCCTCTCCGAAACCCTAATCATCTCCTACCTGTTTCTACCATAGTCCCACCGGAATCCATGGCATTCCTGGCCAGGGGTGGCCTGTACTCACTCTCTCTCATCATTAAATCTAAGCTACTCGATGTTTGGAGGCCCGACTTCAATGGCTCTCTTTAGATCTGCCTCAGATCCGTAGATCTATGGCCTCTCCGGTCATTTTCCCGGCGTGTTCGAGCAATATGAGTCTCTTCGACTCAAGATCCGACTTTCCTCAAGACCTTTCTCATTCTAGGGTTTTCTCTGCAACTCAAGGCCATCTGAGGTTCTATACTTACTTATTTTCTTAGATCTGTGCCATGCCTGGTCTTTAATTGACGTTTTAAAGTTTTTCCCCAAATTTCCTCTTTAAAATTGTTCAATTTCAATTTTAGGGTTTCTTAAAAAGAGATTTCTTCAAATTTTGATTCTTCCTGTTCCTTCTTTATGTGTGTTTTATGCTCGTATGTTTGCTTCTTACTATGCTCGAGTTTGCTCTCTTGTTTCTATTCTGTTATGCAAGACTTTTCTGTTCTTTGCTGTCCCTCTCATGCTCACACATTAATTTGTGTTGTTTTCCTTACTCTTTGCTATACATGTTTATGGTTGAGTTCTTTGATCTTGCTTGCTTTACTTAGTTCTGTTCGTGTTCCTACTGAGCATATTCTTTTTATTTTTTTTTCTTCCCTACTGTTGTTTAAAAATTCGTATCCTCTCTTTCTTCTGAACTTGTTTGTATATACTTGTCTCTCGTGAGTCTTTGAAAAAAGATTTCTGAGCCTCTTTCAATGACCTTGTTTTCTCACCTCTTTGTCTGACTCAATTTGAAACCCTAATATTTGGGGGTTTTCTTTGGGTAAATTGTATTAGGGTTCCACTTTGGAACCCTAGGCTTTCAGACTTACTATGAGCCTGTATTTGAACTTGAATCTCTTTTGCTTGTGACTCTGAAACTTTCAATGTTAGACTCTTTCTTTGTTTGAGCTGTGTGCTTTATATATGAGAAAACTCCTCTTTCAAAAGGTTTTCACCAACCAAGTGATTGACTCTGAAATCCCTTTAATAAGGCTAATGATTTGTCACGATTTTTTTGATTGAACCTCCTTTACCCTACTGGCTGTTTACTTGGTCTTTTTGTGTAAAATCCCATGCTTGTGATGTTTTCCTTAAATACATGATCTTCTATAATTCTGTACCAATTTTTGAATTATTTCTATACTTATGTGACTCATTCCTTTATTACCTTAATTCCCTGTGATTACAATTGGAACCGGGATCCTCTTGAATGATTTTCGAACTGATGCCCTATTTTTACTTTATAAGCACACTATTATTTCAACTTTCCTTAATTACCCACTATGTATTTGGCCTTGTTTATGCACTATGTCGTTTCTTTGCCGTAATCAGCCTTACTGAACTGATTTCTTTTCCTTATTCTGCCTTGACTAACCGTTTGAACTAGACTCCTTAATTAAAGGATTCCAGTTGTCTTAATTGACACTAATTGATTACTATTTCCATGTTTGTGCACTCTTTGGCTATGTACTACTTGTTTTCAAAAACTATATAAAGATCTGTCTTCCCTCTTTACAAACGGACAGAGATTCACATGAACGAAAACACTTTTAATTACATACTTTCTTGCAATACTATTTGAATTCAACACTTTGCTTTGCTTGAGATCTTTTGGAACTACTTTGTTCTTGGCTCCCCCAAGGCTACTGTTTTCTTACTTGTTTTCCTTTGAAACTGGTATGTCTTTTATTTAAATTTTCTGCCTCACCCCTATGTGTTTACTTTACAGTTTTAGCCTTTTTGTTTACTTTACTGCTCATGTTCAGTGATTTGTGTTAATTATGTTCCTTCCTTGCTTCTGTTTCTAGTGCGAATCCTTACCCATATTCCCTTATATGTTCTTGAGTTAAGGTCTTGTCCTGGCAATATCCTAATTACTGCCCAGGCCATAACCTGATCCACAATGGATCGTAACTCTTAAGTTTGGCTAACAGGCTAGTCAGGGGTGTGCCAGCATCCCAATTGCTGGGCATGACCACCAGCCTACCATGGCTCTCCCTGATTCCCCCCTATGCACTTACACTCACTCTTAGACTCTAAGTTTTGCCCCCCTCCTACGAGCCTTGTCTTGGGACCTTGAGTTCCCTCTGAACATGGACATCTGAGGGCTGGCATTTCCACACTGCACTATGTTCTTAATTCTGCAATGTTTTGGGGTGTAAGCACTGCCCGGAGCCCTTTGAGACTCTTGGGAACTTTGACACACCCCAAATATGAGAAAGTCTTTTGGAAATCTGATCCTGGAAGTTGGTTTATCTCATATTGTTGGACTTTGAGTCTGCATTAGGCTGTTTGGATGTAGTTAGAACTTCTGACGTAATTTTACTTTTCTTTTCTGATTCATTCGGGTCTGTAATAATTTGTAATAACTATTGGGGATGGTTAGTGGAAAGGGATTGGGGATGAATGCATGCGAATGGTAGAAAACTTGCCTATAGGTTATTTATACTTTCTGCATTTCTGCATTTTAGAAGACATGTCTATAAGTCTTTCTGCACTTCTGCATTTCTGCATTTTAGAACTCATACTTATAAGTTTTGCATTTCTGCATTTTAGGGATTATGCCTATAGGTTCTGCATATAGAATCATGATCTTAGGTTTTTTCTGCACTTCTGCATATACATGCCATTAGGCAAACAATTTTAGGCTTAATAATAACCAATTCATTCTAGATACTATGCCTATAGGACTCTTGCATTTATGTAACTGTTTTAAAACCAATGACGCTTAGAGATCATGCCTATAGGAGCAAATCAACTGAATCAGCTTCGTTTTGAATCTAGAATCGGTCATAAGTCTGCAGATCTTTGTTGATAAAACCAGCAATCTTTTTCCTTAAAATCAATACGCTCTATTAGATGTCATGCCTATAGGCCTCACTTACGCAAACTATTAGGTAATTAAGTAACTGTGTCAGTCTTTGATAACTATATCCAGACAAGGCTAATTCGGACTCCTCATCTGAGAAATATGTGATGAATCCGCCTATCCTACGCCTTAATTTAATTCAGACCAAACCAGTATTTGAAGTCATGCTATATTTGCTCTTCTAAGTGAGGGGGCCTGTATGAGCCTTAACTGCTATTTGTCCTCCCTTTAACTGCTATTTGTTATTGCTTGTCGCCTAGATTTTTTATCCTTTTGAAACTCTAAAAAGGCCCCAACTCCCTCCCCTTTAGGATTAGTAGTCTCAATGCCTCCGGGACTGATAGGATTGGGACGGGTAATAGCATGCAATAAGTAACGATACCATTCTGCACTTTAATACCTTAACGGGGTGGGAATGGTAGATATGGAGATGATGACCGATGCGTTAATATCCCATGTAGCCCCTCTTCTGAGGAGTGATTACTGGATATTGCATTGACGTGATCCATATTAATCATAAACCTAGGACCCCCTTCCTTTTCTTTTTTATCTGCTTTCTTTAGAAATTGTTTAAATCTTTCATAAATTTTTGCCCTCTTTACTTTTCCTCACAGTTTCAACTTATTTGCAATGTTATATGCAAACCTCTTCTATTTGAGCCCTTTAATTGCTTACTTGAATATGTGAAGTCACAATTATAACATGGCCGGGAACCACACTAGTGGATCTTGAGGGGTGCCTAACACCTTCCCCTCGAGATAATTTCTAGCCCTTACCCAAACTCTGGTTCTTCAAACTCAAACCCTTTTAGTGTCCTAATGCACTTTAATCATTAGGTGGCGACTCTTCAATTCCAAAACCCAATTCCCAAAAGGGAACGAGTTGTCCTCCCAAATGTCACAAACCCGATTTCGCGAGAAAAAGGGGGCATCGACAGCATGGTGACTTTGCTGGGGATATTGTTTAAGCTTTTACCATTTCATGTTATTTATGACTTTATTGCTTCTTTATTGCCTTTATTTAATGTCTTTATCTCTCTTCTACTTCGAAACTGACTTGGCTCTTTGTTTCTTTTCTTTAATGCTTTCTTTTACCGCTTTCCTTCAATACTGTTGTAATTACGAGCAATTATTGTAATCATTACTTTATGAACGTGCAAATACATGACAACTTGTTTCATTCTTGCATCCTCAACAGCATGTTCCGCTCGTGCCAAACAAAATACCATAGCAACGCTTATAATGAGTGGTTGCGCCCTTCCGATATTATCACCCCCTAAATTTGGCAAAGGCGTAATTGCGGTAAAACCAGTCGATCAGCGGTGCAGTCGACGGTTCCGTGCCTTTCCCTCTTGAGTTGTCCGCTCAAGGGTACCAGTCTAATACCTCATAGAAACCTTACTCTGTGCATGCATCATGGTCAAACCCAGCCGAGTCGGTTGTGTTGTCCGCATAACGACTTTTTAAGATAGCCTTGTCCAAAGTCCACCGGGTTTCCTAGAAACCCAAACGGACACCACCACGTTCTGTGCATTTATTTGGAGAACTAAATGCTTTAATACTAATTATTGGTTTAAATAGTCGTGTCCGGTGGGGGGTATGGTTTTAACCCTTTTGTTTTGCAAAAAATGGAGAACAAGGTCCCCGATTTCGGTATGGTCAGTATACCCTCACTCTTGCTGACCTGGTGGAGGAATCTCCCATCAAGTGACCAAATCAATGAATGGAAAGAGAGGGTCACCAAGGCTAGTGAGAAGCTGGAATATCTGGAATACAGTCTACTGGAGTTGGAAGGAAAAGTGAGGAAAAGAGTCACTGATTGCCTGAACGCTGAGGGAGACGAAGGAGAACGCCTGGCAAAGGCATTTTTACTGGTGAACCTACGCGAGCTGGAGGATTTGATCAACGAGAGCATTCAACCTGGGGAAGATCCTTCTGGGACCAAATAGAGAGGAATTTGCCTTTCCATTCATGAATGTAATAAGGCCAACATCCATTAGTGACATTTTATTTTCCGCAATTTTAGTGTCATTTTGGGATTCGTCTTATTTTTATCAATAAAATGAGGCATTTAGCATTATAAGTTCTCTAAATTAACTTGTCGCTAGGCCTACCTCGGGCACAACGAGGCTCCCAAATTAGGACACGATTTATATTCTTGCACTATGTGTTTAAATACTGCAATGTTTTTCTCCTCATGATCCTCACTAACTTGTTACCTTGTTTTGTTTTTACTTTTATTTATTCCCCTCCCCAAAGGTTAGTTCGTGCACTCTGGCGTCATCTTCTTACTCCATAAGATCCAAGGGCCCTCCACCTCCTCCTCCTCCGAGTCCTATCAGAAACAAGAACAAGGGGAAAATGGAAGATTTGAGCAACAGAAAGGAGAACTCAGTTGAAAGGGTAGAGGCTCCTCAGGGTATTCAGGTTTCCAAGGAAAGTGCCTCCCAGCACGAACAAAAGTTATTGAAATTTCAGGAAGAACTGGACCAAGTTCGGAATTTGGCAAGCTTGTCATTTTCCCTCACCACCCAGATGTCAACTTCCCCAACACTCAAAATCCCACACCTCCACAGAACATTCCAAAGCCACAAAAACAACCCACTCACGCTCAACACTGCAACGCATGCCACACTTCAAACAACACCCCATTGCTCATCCCTGAACCGCTAAACGCCACAAATGATCATCTCCACAACACTCCCATCTATGTGGAAACCATACCACACTATACTCAACCAATTTCAAGCACACCTGAGTCTGATGACAAAGACTCTCTTATCCGGAACCTGGCCGCAGAACTCAAGAAGCTGACTAGCCGAGTCCAAGGTGTTGAAGGAAACAAAGGTATCGAGGGGCTGAATTATGAGGACCTTTGCATTCAGCCAGATGTCGAACTTCCTGAGGGGTACAAACCTCCCAAGTTCGAGATGTTCGATGGCACCGGGGATCCCAGAGTTCATTTAAGGACATACTACGACAAACTGGTCGGAGTCGGAAGGGATGAAAAGATTCGCATGAAGCTCTTTATGAGAAGTATGAAAGGGGATGTTCTATCATGGTACATTAGCCAAGACCCAAAAAAGTGGACAAATTGGGTAGGTATGGCGTGTGATTTCATGGACAGGTTCAGATTCAACACAGAGAATGCGCCAGATGTATTCTACATCCAGAATTTAAAGAAGAAACCCACGGAGACATTCCGCGAGTATGCCACTCGTTGGAGATCAGAAGCTGCTAAGGTCAGGCCGGCTTTAGAAGAAGAACAAATGAACAGGTTTTTCGTTCGGGCTCAAGACCCACAATACTACGAAAGGTTGATGCTAATTGAAGGCCAGAAATTCTCCAACATCATCAAGCTAGGGAAGAGGATCGAGGAAGGTATTAAAAGTGGTATGGTCACTAACTTTGAAGCATTACAGGCTACCAACAAGGCTCTACAGTCTGGTGGCACATCCAAGAAAAGGGATGTGAGTGCCGTGATGGTCGCACAGAGAACAAAATCCCCAATCAAATATCAAACCTATCCATTACCTCCACTCACATATCAGCCCACCTCAAACTACCAAGCACCCTCGCCCCCTACCAAGCTCCACCACCCGCTTACCAATCATCTCCACTTCCCACATATCAACCCACTTCACCCAGATACTCTCAACCGCACCTGTCTACCAAGCCTATAATACTCAACCCCCTCACTATCAATCCCCTCCCACTCGCCAAAACTTCCCTAGACGTCGACCAAACTTTGACCACCGACCTCCCAAACAATACACCACTATCGCCGAACCAATTGACCAGCTGTATGAAAGGCTTAAAGCTGCTGGTTACGTCATCCCTATACCTGCCATAACTCCGGAAAATCCTTCCCAATGGGTCAATCCGAACAAAACCTGTGCATACCATTCCGGCATGAAGGGGCATACCATTGATGAGTGCCGCTCCCTGAAGGACAAGATTCAAGCTTTGATTGACAACAGGATCATTGTGGCAAAGGAGCCCACTCCGAATGTCCGCAACAACCCTCTGCCCGACCACAAAGTGGAGGCATTCATATGATAGAGATAGAAGATGATTGGACCCCAAAGGATCGATTGGATTGATTGCTGAAGGTGAAGAGCCAAAGAAACCAACGGTCACACTTCATCCGATTGTAGTCTAGATTCAGCGAAGACGCTGAAGTGAACATGTCCATACCACTTAAGTTCGAGGCGCCTCCTTCTGCAAAGGTGCCAGGACCAGTTGAGGTCAAGTTTGGGTCCCCAAAGGCGCCTGAGCCCTTTGAAGTTGCTGTATTACCTTCCAAGGCAAGGGTGCCTATTCCAGTAGCAATGACAGCTGTAACACCGTTCCACACAAAAGCTATACCGTGGGACTACACAGCCGAGGCAAGAAGGAAAGGAAAAGCCAAGTTCGGAGAAACTGTTGCAGCACAGGGTATGACAAGAACCGGCAGGGTTTATACCCCAAAACACCTAGCTGAGTCGAGTAAGCAGACCTCTGGCCGACAAGCCGACATTGAAAATAGACCCGGTGATCTATGGAGAAAGGTACATGCCAAGGAATACTCAGTCATCGATCAACTGAACAAGACACCAGCTCGGATCTCCATCTTAGCTCTGTTACAAAGCTCGGATGCACATAAGAACGCCTTGTTGAAGATACTGAGTGAGGCATATGTACCCAGCAACATAACTGGAGGAGAAATGGCAAACATGGTATGGCAAGTATTGGAGAGTTACAAAATCACTTACCACGAAGATGAGCTGCCGCCAGAAGGGCTAAGCCACAACAAGGCGTTGCACATCACTGTGCAAATGCGAGGATTATTTCATCACCAGAATTCTGGTTGACGGAGGGTCCAGCCTCAATATTTGTCCATTGGTGACTCTTAGGACATTGGGAAAGAGCCTGCATGAGATCAAGGATGGAGCCATCAATGTTAAAGCTTTCGATGGATCCCAAAGGTCCACTATTGGGGAGATCAGTTTGTGTCTGCAGATGGGAACAACTTGGTTCGACGTTGACTTTCAAGTGATAGACGTCCCAGCATCTTACAACTTGCTATTGGGACGACCCTGGATTCATGCCGCTGGAGCTGTAGCATCAACCCTACACCAGACACTAAAATTTGAGTGGAATCACCAAGAGGTTATCATTCACGGCGACGGTAGAAATCCCATATACAGTCGCCAAACCATCCCGACAATCGGAGGAAGAAGGAAAATAGGCGGAGAGACCTACCACCATATTGAGCGAGTCACTGCCGTGGACAAGGATAAATGGTGGGATAACAAGATTGAAAGCATACTGAATTGGTGTGGATACGAACCTGGCAGGGGACTTGGCAAATACCTCCAGGGAATTACCAAACCCATAAAGCTGAAGAAACATGGTACCAGTTTTGGTTTAAGATATGAATACACCTAGAAAGAGCTCAATGAATGGTAGCCACCATGGCGCGGTCCCTACTACCCACTGGAACATCCGATACCTCGCTTGGAGAAGACTTTCCAGCCAGCAGAAGAGGATGATATACCAGAAGAGGTCGTTAAAGAGGTTGCGGATTTTGAGAATAGACCTAAGTCTAACTTGGACGAAACTGAGATTGTCAACTTGGGAGATACAGAGAATGTCAAAGAAACGCGCATCAGTGTTCATCTGTCACCATCAGAAAAGAAAGAGTACACGAAATTTCTAAGGGAATATGAGGACATATTCGCCTGGTCGTATGATGATATGACTGGTCTCAGTACATCTATTGTAGCTCACAAACTGCCAACCGATCCCACATGCCCACCAGTAAAACAGAAGCTCAGAAAGTTCAAACCTGACGTGAGTTTGAAAATCAACGAAGAAGTTACCAAGCAAGTCAAAGCCAAGGTTTGTCGACGCCCCCTTTTTCTCGCGAAATCGGGTTTACGACATTTGAGAAGACAACTCTATTCCCGTGTAGGAATTGGGTTTTTGGAATTGAAGAGTCGCCACCTAATGAGTAAGTGCATTAGGACACTGAGGGTTTTGAGTTTGAAAACCAGAGTTCGGGTAAGGGCTAGAAATTATCTCGAGGGGAAGGTGTTAGGCACCCCTCAAGATCCACTAGTGTGGTTCCCGGCCATGCTATGTTGTAACTTTAATACAAATAAGTATACAAATAGCTTCACACATAAGAGTTACAAATAGATACGTAACAAGCATGTTGGAATCAAGGTCTAGATGATCTGCAATTTGTTTGAGGGAGG